>NW_024042129.1:0-18511 GCF_014851395.1 Micropterus salmoides | reverse complement strand
TTCGTGTCTTTCAGATTCTCTTGATGGACACAGTTTGGTTGCAGAGTTTGATCTTTTAGGTCACAGGGTTGCCCTTTAACCACAAAACCAAGCTTCAAAGAAGTTTATTTCAAAGCAGCTGATGATCTTCAACAAGTGTTATTTATGGGTCAGTGTAGCCAAGTCACGGTTATTAAGTCTGAGACTTGATGCAGGGCATGGCCAATGACTGGGGCGAGTTGAATGAAATGTTGAATGGACCCCCCAGCTTGTTGCAGGTGGAAGTGAATTCTAATCCGGCCATAGTGCTGCTCAGCTTACTAATAAACCACTCAGCTTGCAGGATGGATACCACGTATCACTGCCTCCTAGTAGACCATGATCAAGGCCAAAGTGTGAAACCAGACTAAAAGTTCCAGCCTTGAGGTCGCAAAGTCTCCATGTCTACTTGCACTTACTACTAATGCTACTATTACTTGTTTTAACTAATTGGTCTTATCCACCGAAAGTACTAAGATTCTTAAAACATTTTCAGTTTAAAGGAATATCTACGCTGATTATTCACACATACTGAAGCATCGTTGCCTTTGTTGGAGTGGATACAACAGAGAGCAGACATTCAATGGGAGGAGAGAAATAAAGGGGAAGACCAAATATCCCTGACTGAACTCAAAGTAGGGATGTAGTGATTACATGGTCGTCATTGGATGGTGATTTCCTGGTAAGTAGCAGTAGGTCATGCTGCAGGAAAAAAAAACATACCAACCACAACTATATTAGTTGTCACGGATTTCCTTATGCAAAAGTAGGTGCTCAAACACTGCAGTCCTTTAAGGTATAGGAACTGGAATCAAGTTGTTAAAGGTGTCAGTGTGCTTGCTTGTCTGTAATCAAACAGCTGCTAGAATCAGAATCAGCTTTGTTGCCGAGTAGGTTTACGCATACAAGGAAATTGCTTTGGTAATTTGGTGCATAACTATACACATTAGGTATAAAATATTAGAAAGATAAAGCAAGTATGGTCAAGAATCTAATATACTATAAAATACACAATAAGATATGAACAAATATAAAAAAATACACAATAATAATAAAGTTTATGTACAATATGGTGTTATTTAAAGCCCACCTGAAGCAAGTAACATTGCAAAGGCGGGTGAGGGAGGAGCAAAATTGTGGAAATTTGTTTGCTGTGTGTGAAAAGCTTGTAAGCAGCAATTTGGAATGCATAATTTACACCACATTTCCACATCCCACTAGCGTGAAACAGCATTTAAGTCAGAGTCTCCAGTATGCAATGCATGCATTCATGAAGCATGTTTGCCCAAAGTACTGTCTGTAGCAAATACATTCAGCTTCACCCATTTCCTGTCAATACCTAGTCAAAAACCTTTTTCTTTATACTTATACCACATAAACAAATTTATCAGTGTTCACGATGCCCACATGTGCTGGATGCTTACAATACAGAATCCACATGTGTTTGTGTGTATATACTGTAGAAATATGTATTTTTTCGAGCCATTCACAATTTGGAGGAAAAATACATCAACATATTATACTTGACAGTCATATCTCATAAGAAATGTGTGTATTTTGTAATACCTGTGACTTTGCCTGGCATTTGAATCCACCTCACATCATTGTCATGCAGGACACAGGAATCAGATTAAACATTTTCCATATTGGATTTAAATCTCAGGATCAGAACTTCCCTCTTAAAAACACCCTTGTGTTGAATTCCCGTTGACATTTACATCTGGTGACTGCTATTTCAGATAGGCATGACACCTAGCATGTTATATAGATGTCATTAGGATAGCGGATTGTGATTACTATTGAAATGTCTCCTTGCCTTTTCTTGATGGAGTTGAGGAAATCAGCCTCTGAGCCTCAGTGAAACTGCCTGGCACACTGACACGACCATTACATGTAATGTTCTGACAGTGGGGAGTAAAGCTGTAAATGAGAGCCCACATGTGTGAGAGTCAGTCATGTTTGTGTGTATTTTGGGTCATTTATATTAGATTAGTGTAACTGTGTGTCTGTGAGTTCTTACATGTTTTTATCTGTGTTTATATGTATGTGTCATAACAAATCATTGGAAACATGTTTGAGCTTATTCTCTGTTCACACGTCCATCACTGTCTATCAAATGGAAGCGTCTCCTCTCTGAAGGACAGATAGCAAACCGCCTCTCTTGTTTACTAAATAATAATCTTTTTACACTCAGTTTTTTTTTTTTTACTGGAATGGCCAATCATGTTGCCTAGATATTTTGTGTACATAGTATTAGATTTTTTTTTGCCATGGTGGACTAATATAGCCCAGGACTTTAACAAAGCATCCTGAACCCTGTCTTTGGTTAAGTTTATGCAATACAAGCTCTTTAGGTTAATGTTAGATAAAGATCATGGTTTTGGTTAAATGTTAAAAAAGAAAACATTATTCAGGACCACAGTCTTTTCCTCACCTTGATTTGAGTGCCTAAGCATAAACGTTAATTGGGCCTTAGGGGCTAGGAAGCTGATAATCGACTGATCTGAGACGTACCTTTGGTGACGCATGTGTTCTGATATATAATCTGAAATCACAACTATTATTATTGATATTAAAGAATGGCCTTAGAACTTGGAATATGGTAAAACAACCACTACATCTTCATAGCTACACTCACTTTTGTCTTAAAGTGTCTCAAAACTGTTCCTGGAAGTAGTTGTCCTTAGTGTTAACACCATAGATGGTGTACGTCACACTCTCTTCTCAACCTTTACATTCCTGTACTGTCTTTGAAAATGTCATAGTAAATCACACTTGCTGCAAAATTTTGAATCTGTCTCGCTCAGATCTCTAACCATGATAAATATAGGGGCATTTGTCAAAGTCATTTTGTTACAGAAGCACGCTTGGAGAGTTTCACATTCTTCAAGGACAACAAGGCGTCACGAGCAGTGTTTGCATATACCGTAGACATTCAGGCATCCCTATGACAAACATCAGGTTTTCTAGTGAAAATCAGCAGTTTCACAGTAACGGATGATGGACGAGTACCCAGAGGATCAACCCAATAAATTAGCGGAACGGCAGCCTAATCATGTTAGCGATACCCACAGACATCTGGTAAACACTTCAGCTGGAACCATGCAAATGAACTCTGGCATAATGGACGGCCAATTATGGATTTGACTGATGGGGCGAGCAGAGAGGGGTTTGGTGGATTTGTGTGTTTGTGAGCGAGACGTGTGTGTATGTAATACTTTTGTGTTGTGTTTGTAGGGATTGTGTATACATACATACACAACTGTAGATGCTCTGTGTGCTTGTGCATGTAGACAAAGGACGTGTTTGTATATTCATTTATGTGTACATGCACGTCACATTTAGATTCATATATGTATTTTTGGTGCAGAAAGCTTCATTTACTAAATATATAGTAGGTTTATACACACATGTAGTTCATTTGAAGTGTGCAGCGCAGACTTTGTGTGTGTTTTTGTGTGTCTGTGCACATGTGCGCTCCCCTGCGGACTTCCTCATCTGTGTGTGACAGCGTGAAAAATGTACATTACAGAGCTCACCTGTTGACGTGCAGGGGGGCGAAAGAGATAACTATCGATATTACCATGGTAACTGTCGCCCTGCTGTTCCAGGCGACCCACAATGCAGAGAATGTGTGTGTGTGGGGGGGGGGCTGTTGCTTGTGGGGGTTGGATGTTCTTTTCCAGAGGTATAGTTGGCGACGCAGCGGGTAGGTGACAGGGATTACAGCCTCAGCCAGTGGTAAATAATACGTCCATGCTGCGAGTCCCTGTGCAGAAAAGCCTCAATATTTCTGAGTGGTTGCCTAGGCAACTATGAGCAGAGAGTGGCCCTAATTTTGTGTTGGACGCCCTGAGACAGATGAGCTGTTCGGCGTGTTGAGGAGGGAGGTTCATGTATGTTTGTGTTAGGAAATGAAATATAAAGGTAGAGACTACTTTGCTTTGTCAGTGGTGGATATAACTCGTTCTGCTGCTAAATGTATAGGCCTATATGAAATATGCATGATATTTGATCTCAAATCAACTCTCCTTTTAGGTGCAGTCTTGCACAAGGAGGTCAGAGGTCGGTGGGCTGTCTTCAGCAGGATGCTTGCCAATTAGTAACTCCTGCAATCTGCTGATTCTGCTTTTCTATTGACTGAGACTTACTTCTCAGTTTAATTAGTTTGTAGCTTTGATACCAAATATTTTGGAATCCTGTTTATATGTGAATAAATTTGAAATAAATTAACCCCAATTCTCCAACATACAAATTTATAAAACTGTTCTAAAATACAAATGCAGATGCAATATGACTGGAGAGTAATAATGTATTCTGCAGTCTTGTGTCCTGTCAAAGCCTTCTTGAGCAACTAAACTCATGGAATCAACTCACTGCCCAAAGTGTGACTTAAAATGCAGCTGAAGATACACAGAAGCCTAAATTGGAATACACACCTGCCACATTGCAGAGCATCATGTCATGTGCTATATGCGTCATACAGACAAAAGACGTTGAGGGGAGCGAATGTGATAAATTTGCTTTTTTTTCTGGTGCAAGCAGTTGTCACCGCACAATGTCATATTTCAAGGTGCTGCCAATGTGTGCACAGCCGGCTTCAGACTGAGCTCAGCATGGGGGCATTCATTTTCAATGGGTGGGCGCTAGGGATGGGGATGTTTTTGGGATACTGGATATTTATTATTGCTACTGCCTTTTCTGTAAACACCATTACACATTCTTGCAAGACATGCGATGGTTAACATTATGGTTTAAATAAGGGTTAAATAGGCCTATTAAAAAACAACTCCTAGACCGACTCTGACCACAGCTGCTCAACCATAAGTGTTTACAGTACTACTAAAAAAGCACCATGTACCATTATAAAAACAAATCAGCAACACCCACAACATACACAGAGATTATTCTACAATTTTAATTAACAAGAAAAAATAAAACAGCTGTTTCTCCACAGCGGGAGTGACATTTCAGGACAATGGACAGCACAACTATTAGTTTCATCACAACAGAACCTAACAACCAAAATAGTGAACTTGGACAGTAGATAACGCCAGTTAGATAAATAAACTAACAACCTGGCTGCATGAAACTTTAACAAGACGCCGCTTGTGACGTGGAACTTCCTGAAAACCGTCCTTCAATTAAACAAGTCCTTCTTAAATGCAAGTTGAACTAGTCTGGCCTTTCGCAGGTCGGAGTACAAGCACAAAATACCAAGGCCAGTTCTGTCAATATAGAAGGCATCGCCTTAAGCGTTTTGTGATCCGACTCCACTATCTCCACTCCCGCTAAGTCCAAAATATGTGAGTTTTTTCACATCCAGAAAACTTGTCGGAGTTAAGCGCTTCCATTACTGAGAGTTGTTTTGTCCTACACTCTCCACAAGAACATAGTCCTCAGGGTTGCTGTTCATAACACGTCTCCATTTGCTGGGCTGCGGCATCTTGTTGTTGTTGGTAGCCGTTCTCCAGGGCTCGGTAAATGCATCGTCACATCTAAGATCACGAACGTACCACTGCATTCAGAAAGTCTGAGTCTTGAAACTGTGGGCTTCCTGAGGAAATTAAAAAGCATGCCACACACATTAAAAAGTCACCAATTGCTTCTTCAGCCTACAGAGCATGAACGACCACGAGGCATCGCACGTCAGGTGCTCTTTGGAAGTCACATGTTTATGAAAGCCTTTGTTGGATTCACTTGCAAGCTTCCATTTGCAATTTCCCTTTGTGATAAAAACTGAATCAACATAAGTATATGCTGTCGTTGACCAAAATTTCCTAGGGTAACTGAAAGCGCTGTCTGTTTTCACAGAGTATTCCAGCCAGTCTCTCCAATGCCGCCATGTACTCACAAATAAAAGTTTTTTCCCATTATAAAAGCGGCTTGGATACTTCACCTGGTTTGGCTTTTCATCGCTGAGATCCTCAGGTGGACCTTGAGGTGGAGGAGGGTCTGGTCCAAATGTAGGAGAGCTGGAGCTACTGGTGCTAGCTTGGGAAGCTGAGATGTTAGCGGCCACGGAGCCACAACGTTAGCCGGGCTGTCATTATCTTGCTGTATGGGGTCAGCAGAATCGTTTATTGATGTGTGATATAGTAGAATTTTCAGATACAGTCACTTGAGATTCAGAGTTAGGGTTTCTAGGCGTAGATGGAGCAGCTTTGGTTTAGAACCATTTACAAATATACATTTTTGAGCAGAGTTTTGAGCAGCTTGGTTTGTTTTGATATGCGCAGCCAGGAATCTCCCGCCAACTGATGGTCATTTTGATTCACATACTAACTTGCAAGTTTGTTAGAAGGGGGAGGCGGGGGGGGGGGGGGGGGGGGGGGGGGGGGTTCCTCACAGCACCACACTGTGCTTTCGATTTTAGCTTTACTATATTTTCAACTAATGTCTGACTCCGAATATGTAGTTTTAGGAAACAACATCGCTAACAACAAAACAGAATACATAATTTTTTAATTTGTCTTACTAATGACCTATACGGGTTTTAGAAATCAGTCAATGAGTATGTTTACATGTACAACAAAATAAAAAAAAAGTAGTATGCCAACATATTCTCACTCCCAAGTCGTCACATAGATGCTTGGCGTCACTTTATAATGAACTGCGTACCCTTAACGGAGAGCTATTATGCTTTTCCATGTTTTATGACTTATCTACAATGTTACATTGTTGGATGTTCATATAAAACATGGTCAAAGCTTGCAAACAATGAGGTTAAAGTATTTAAAAGAAATTCCTGTGAGCCAAAACCTCAGATTTCCTTCTGTTTAGAACACTTTGTTTTGAACAGCATTTTCTACCAACGGCTTCATTCGACAACACATGGAGCCGGTGTTCCATACTGTATATGGGAATTTGCTCGCACAGCTACGCTCAGCATGTCTGTGTCGCTCAGCAGCAACAACAGCCTGGTAACTTGCTTCAGGTCTTGGCCAATCAGAAGACAGTGAGCTTTGAGAGGGGGGTCCTTAAAGAGACAGGAGCATCTACAGCTTGTTTCAGACAGAAGCTGAAATGTAGGCCGACATGAAGAGCCAGGATAAGACAGAAAAAAATTTTTTTGAACTTTGAATCATATAATAGGTCTCCTTTAAGCAGCATTGCGATGGTCAAATAAACAACAATGAATATGCTACCTCAGGTCGAGTTATGTAACTTAAATTAGTTACATAACGTACCTAGCTCAACTCAAGTTAAAATGAAGTCAATGAGGGATATTATTATAATATCACTACCACATCATTAGGGCATGCAAGTAGGTCTGCCTATAATTACATTTGTGTATTCCATTAAATAAATGTATTAATTAATATTACTTAATGTATTCTTATGGCATGTATCATGACAATTTTAGTCTATTCTTTCAGCTCGGCTGTGTGACAGCAGTTTGACATTAAAAGCTGCTATATCCCAAATATGTTAATCTCAGAAATGGGATACTGCATGTACTGGGCCAATCTAACCCCTCTAGATTATGTATTGTCTGCTCCAGAATCACCTTCATCACATTTGTGTGCAAAGAAGTAAAAAAAGACCAACTGAAATATGCCAGCCTAATTTAATTTTCAGAAGAGTCAATATGTTGCCTCAGAGACAGTAATGCACTGCCCAGTGTCTCATCTCCCACACTCAATAATTCATTTGCCTTATACTCATTAACAAACGACCTTGGAAACTCTGAGTGGTGGAAGTGACTCAGGGTCCTGGCTCATCATTTGACTTTGGAAAGTGTTTTACTTTCAGCAAAGAAGAAAAGTCAATTTTGTCCCATTTTGTTGGTAGACTATATATGCTCAATCAACAAGTTCTGCTGATGACAGTGTGACAACAATGGCAGCAAACAGCTCAGTAACATTAATAACATCTTTCACTTTCTGTCTCTCTTCCCCTCGTTCTCACCAGCTCGATATTTCCCTGTCCCTCTTTGAGCATCTTTCTCTTGGTCTCTCTCTGTCATGTGGTGGACAATAAATCAATAGTGTATCATTGAAGGAGACATCTGTGGGAAAGTGAGGAAATAGGAGACCTCAGGGTCGGGAGAGGAGAGAGGCTGGGCTGTTGGATCATCAAATCAAGTCTGTCCCTCAGTCTTTCTCCCACTAGGTTACTGTGTGTGTGTGTGTGTGTGTGTGTGTGTGTGTGTGTGTGTGTGTGTGTGTTGTGTGTCTGTCATGGTGAGCCATAAACTGCCTCAATAAGAGATATAAAAAGATTTACTGCTGTGTGTGTGCATTTGTTTGTCACTATGGGTATATGCGTGTGTGTGTGTGTGTGTGTGTGTGTGTGTGTGTGTGTGTGTGTGTGTGTGTGTGTGAGACTCTCTCTGTGTCACGATGTGAGCCAAAACTGTCAAACCAAGAGATGAGTTACATTTTACTGCTGTGTGTGTGTGTGTGTGTGTGTGTGTGTGTGTGTGTGTGTGCGCGTGCGTGTGTGTGTGTGTGTGTGTTTAGGAGAGCCAAAAAGAAAAACGGTATTATTAAATGAAAGAATCATACTTTCATATAAACCTGCAGGTACACGTCTTTGTGTCCGTCTATCTAACGTCTCGGTCTCTGTTATTTTGTCTCTTAGATGGAAGGTGTGCTTCATTCATAATATCATGGAGGCGAGTGCATATAAAACATTACCAGACCCCATCAAATTCCAGACAGTAAACTGTCTGGCATCGGTCCCACTAGCACCGCCCAAGGCAGCCTGACATGCACTCTCTGACACACACACACACACACAAACACACATGCATGTGAACACACTCACATGGGAGTAAACCAAAGTACTTGTATTCAAATATTGATCTACAGGCTTCTGTTTCCAATTCTGCCACACTTATGAAATTCACTTACGAATGCACATCAAAGAAAGACCAGGGGTGACGGTCTGCAGCACGTAAAAAATATTTTGCTTTACAGTAAATATTTCAGTGTTTATTTCAAGGATGTTTCAATAGATTTTATTTATATCACCAACCCTCTGTTGGTTTTGTTGTTGTTGTTTCCAACACACAAAGTTTTAGTGTTAGAGTGTTAGTGTTTAGATTACAGCAGATTTTGAGAGCTAAAGCTGCCATTGTTATCAGTGGATATGCGTATGAGCTGCATATGAGTAACAAAAAAATAAAACAAAGATTAATAGACATAGCGACAGTAAACAAAAGGGGTGTGGCTTACTGAATTGTGAATTTATTCTTTCTGTGTCTTGAAAGAAGTCATGTTGGCATTAGTTAATGATATTTAAACCAAGTAGTTTTAGTTGCTTAAACTTAACTTAAAGTAATCTAGATGCAATATTTGGATATTGTTGTAATACAAACATATTTTATAGTGACATGCAAGCACCAGAAAACACAGACCCACATATACCATTCTATCATACATTCTTTATTTAGTCTAGTTGTTTAATTTCTTAAGATCCCTTTTGTCAAGAGAGCTCTCAGAAGAAAGAAAACATTTATTGTCAGTCCTTGAACACTGCCAGGCAACCAGTGCACAAGCAACAAGGACAACAGCTAAACAAATATAGTCAGATAACCAACAGCAGTAGCAACAAGAATTCATAACAACTATTGAAAGAGTCATAACAGACATCTGGTAATAAAGCTGTAATATCTCCAAAGGGAATAAAAGAATCTGCTGAATGAATGCAGTCCTGCCAAGTTCAGTACAAAAATAAGAAGTATCTGTTCAGTAATCATTATTGGATCATGTACCATAATTACCAGATTTAAATAAGAGAGTGATTTGAGGTAGTTTGTAAACTTTAGCTCTCAATACAAAAAATGAGATTCACATGTATCTATTCCTGTAGTAAGGAATGCATGCAGTAACTTGGCAAGATAGTTTTCAGGATAATGTTGGTCCACACTCTTGCTTTTTGCTTTATAAAGGACTCATTCCAACATTGGCATTGAAAATTGGCATTGAATGTAAATTGTGAAGCTGTAGATTCATTTGAAATAAACACAATTCCAAGGGAGGCTATGCTGGTGATCTTACAAACTGTACAAACACATGCTTAGACGGTATTATTTAAATGTGTACATGTGTTTTTATTTATGTGTACACCCACACACAAGCTGACCTGTTTAGGATGTATGATGCATTGATGTATAGATTTATATGTGTTTACATGCTGCCACATTTCCTAAACTCCATGACTGAACAGGATAAATGGCTGCTTTCATTCATTTGTGTGTGTGTTAGTTGCGATTACATTTTGCACTAACTATTGATTGGCCTGTAAACAATCGTCTGGTCTGACCACATAATCAATGTGATGGAGTGACAGTGTCTCTGCTGACAGACCAGCTCATTCTCTGCCTGTTTAGGCTGCCGAACCCATGGATAACACATCATTTGTCTCCTTGTTTCCCCTGTCACCAGGGTTTGTCCTGGTGGATGGATATGATTGTAGTGTAGGTCGATTAAGCTGTGTGGAAGAGGTTAGATCTTGACACTACAGTTTTTTTAAAAAGCTGTCCACATAAGATGCTATTGTGATTCAAGAGGCGTAATCTAAAAATCAATTATTTTATCACACGTTAACGCAGTGTTTTTTATTTGTATTATTATAATTTTGAAAATCGTTGCTCACTGGCTCTGAATACACATACAGTCAAACCATGGGCCAGAGGAGGGGTGGGATGTTGATCAGCCTGAGAATCACCCACCCAAACAAGCAGCTTCCACATACTACGCTGGATGCAGCGTGTGAGAGAAGTAGATAAACAAAAGAAAGACAAGCGAACAAATGCCATAGCGAAGTAGATAGCTACGCACTGCATGCTGAACATTCTTAAAAACGTAGCTGCGTGGCCTCGCGGGTTCTCTCAGGTTATCAGAAAGGGAGACAAGCGCTCCGCGAGTAAACGGCAGGCGCTCTAGAGTAACCATGGCAACAGCTTCTGTGGGCTACACAGCTGTAGCCTATTTAAATAAAGTAAAAAGTATTATATTAGGCTACATAACTTTACCTGATAGGCCTTCATCTAGTTTTGCGGGGATGCACTGCCATGCGAATTCCCTCCTGTGGATGTCCTATTTAGTAAACAGTAATAGATTCTGGAAACCGCTTGTCAATACCTTGTGCTCTGAACATAGGCCCTAGACCAGGGGTTTTCAAAGCCTGAGACTGTGGGCCTATAAACATAAAAGCTCTTATGCCAACTGATTTCTTAGCACGAGGGACAGAAAAATAAATCTGAGTGCCTCAATTAATAATTTGGAGTAAAGGGAACAAGATATGTCATTGAAATGAATACACTTGAAGCCAGTGCATATGTCTTCTTACGTTTAGAGATGGCCATTTAAGAGCACCATACATTGTGCAGTAATAAAGGGACATCCAAGGACAAATCTGCAGAGTCTGTTATGCTGTTTAAAGATGGCCAAGGATGATTGTACAGAGTTTTGATAGACAACATCACAATAGTCAGAAATCTGGAGTATAAGTTGAGTGGCAAGTTTCTTACACACACTATGAGTAAAGCAGTTACGAGCTTGATGTAGAACATTTATTCCATAGTTGATTTTACATAAGACATCATCAATATGTGGTTTGAATGAGAGTTCAGAATCAAGCCATGCACCGAGTTATTAAAATATTCAACTTTATGCAGAGGGGTACAGTCTGGTACAAAAAATCATAAGATATGACTTTGTTTTGTTGAGTAATAGTTTATTATGAAAAGGCCAATCTTGTACGATTTTGAAGTCATACGGAAGACAAGCTTGGATTTGGTTTTTAAGATCAGGTTTAGATGTATATATGACAACATAAAGTTGAGCACAACAATTATTGAAAATTGATGGTAAATTATTGACATAGAAAAAAGAAGTGGTCCCAAAGTTGAGCCCTGGGGCATACCTCTTTGTTGAGTCAACAAATTAGATTTATTCCCATGCAGGATGACACATTGTTTTCTATTGTCAATATATGAATTAAACCACAGAACTGTATTTTCAGAAAGGCCAATAGCATGGAGTTTATCTAAAAGTAAATAGCGATCAACAATGTCAAAAGCTTTAGTCAATAAATATTGCAACTGTAAGTTCACCATTATCTGTAGCAGAAAATATCAATTTAAACAACACTAAATCTAATCTAACAGGATCAAAATGATGTGACTTGTTTTAAGGCTTCATCACATCAGCTTTTATGCAGTACAGATAAAATAATGTTGCAGTCCTTTTGGAATGAAACTATAAATTATTATTGCACACCTTAGTAAAATTCAGTTCTATTTTTTTTCAGCTGGGTTTGATGTCTAAAATTGTTTCCTACACTTGTTTGTACTTTGTATGAAACTCCCCAGCTGCCCTTGCATACCGGGACTTCTCCCAAGCTACTGGTACTCTCTTCCCTCTACATATCAGGTTCTCTGGGCGCTACGTGACACTCACCTGTTCTCTTGCTCGCCTGCCTGCTAAACTTTGTCGGCAGAGAGAGAAGAGAGAAGAGAAGCTCGGGTACCTTTCAGCTGTGTGTAGCTGTCAGTGTCACTTGTCGTGAACCAACCAATCACAGCCTAATGGGGCGGGACACTTAAAAATATTGTCAGGTGTCATTTTCACTGGGGACAGGTCAGAATCAGAATGTCTCCATCACTTTGTGAAAGCTTTTGTTAAAAATGTTCTCAACTACAGCAACAATAAATGTTAAATGACAAATGAAACAATGGACAATAAAAAACATGCAATGCAATTGAAATATGGAAGAAACAAATGTTGTCCAAAAGCTGATTACTGCATTAGATTCCATTATATTTTGAATTGTCACCTGCCACCTTTTTGTTCTCCTTCATACAAATAAAGACATTTCCACCATAAACTGGTGCAGAAAATGTCTTCAGACTGAAGGAAAGTAAGTATTTAATACTCAAAGTCGTTAATGTCATAATACTTACTAGTTTCACCTTAAGGTTGAGGATACTGCAAGCACTGCACGTATCCACATGTGGCGCCTCTCTACAATGCAAAACATGTCAACAGGCTATTTACTGTTGAGTCTCGAATCCTGTTTAAATTAAAACATTTGGAAATTGGTACGGCTATACAAATCTTGTCTGGTACTGGAGTGATCCATATTGTCCGACAGTTTATTTGTTCTTAATTCAACTCACCATGTTTCTAGAATTTTCTTTAATCAAGTGGAAAGGTTTGAATGGCCTTGTGGAGTGATCTCTTGTGTTCAAAGGAAGAAATCTGCATTTCCACACATTGGGGGAACTTTTTAAAAATATAAATGGTACCAATTTCAACAACTTGTTAAGATGGATTTTTTTCTCTTCAGTGTGGTGGCTAACTGAATCCAAACGCCTGTCTCGGGGAGGAGAACAAATCGGCTCCTTCATGGCCCAGTGAACCATCGACTCGGTAACCAGCAGAGTCCTTCAGATAGAAAAGATGCATGGTGCAGGCCTCTGCACCCCCCCTTTCCATTCCTCGTGCTTGGGCTTGAAACCGCTGCTCCATGACACTGGGCATCGCATGTAGAATAAAAATGAGGTGAGGTGGCTGGAAAATTGAACATGTTGTCAGGCCGCAATGGCTGTTTTCAGTGATTTAGGAACTGCAGGCCGCACTCGATTAGGGTCATTCATTTTGGGTAATGTAAATACAGTGATCGTGGGGTTGGTCATGTGAAGAAGGGGAATGTTTCCTGAGGTTATTGGTAATGGGAGTGTTATGGTGTGGTATTTTTGAAAACGGCTGTCAATGGGTTTTCCGTATATATACTGGGAGAATTATTATAGGGTAGCATTTTAAAATATGACCACGTACAAGAAGAAAATGCAGTTCACGTCTGCCACTTTTGTTTTATGATTTCAGCCATAAGTTGTGCTGTAGTCCCTGGAGTGCACACATTTCCATCATATAGATGATATCAATGGAAAATTAAACCTGTAACTCCAGCAGTGTCGGTGCCTTGCTCACCGTAAGCCATAAACAAGCAAATATATCTTGAAATGTTTTAGATGCAGTATAAAGCAGATTTACAGTATAATGTAGAGGTTTTCACCATAATCAAAGCACATTATCTTGATTTCCATTCGCTAATCATTCCCATCTGTAGTTTTCTTTTTGCACTACTACGATGGCAGAAATGAAAACAATTATCAGCAGATTATCTTAATACGGTGGCTTACATGCAGTCTTTTATCTTTGTTTTGTGTCATCACCAGGAGAATATAAATGAGTTCAAAAGCCTGTTGTCAGGTATAAGAAATCACAAACAGAAGGCTGCATATTTGCACATAGCCTGTGTTCTTCACATTTCAATACGTTTTTACCATGCACAAAACACAAAATTCTTTAGTTCCAACCCTTATATGATGACAGGAAATGTACAATGCCTGAAATGACAAGCTTGAAAAGATATTTTGCATTTCAAGATTGTTTAATCAAAATTTTCTTTTAGTTTCTCACTTTGAGAAATCAGCGAGGTGAAGACCAGTGTGAGCTTAGTTTGAGTCTAGTTTTTACTAGTTCTGGGCAACGATTAAATTTTTAATAGCGATTACGCAATACACTACTTTAGAATAATGAATTCTAAAGTAGTGTATTGCACACTTTTAATTTAAATGTACTGCTATATACAAAAAAGTACAATAACATGTAGTTTGCAGACACTTTAAACAAATAAGGTGCTTTTTACCAGCAGCATTCCCTGTACACAGGGCAATAAAATATTTCTTGTAAATCTCAACTTAAACATTGATGTAATCAAATCAAATATTAAACCAAAGCTGTTTGCCACTGCACGGCATTACCTTTTATCTAGCTTGTTAAAAGAAGTCAGAGTCCAGATCCACAATCATGACATCATATAAGTCACCTTCTGAGCAACATATGTAAATCTGTTGTCTTGTTTTTTTTGTCTGAACAAGTATCAGCAGAAAGAGCAGCATGAACAGTCTATGTTCAGTAGCTAGTGTCCCAGTTAGAGTGAAGTGAAGTTGTTGCCTCACACCCTCGCTGCCGAAGTTGAATTGTCTTGAACTTTTGGTGCGCAACGCAGAACACAAATCATTGGAAGAGAGACTGATCATCGCTGTTTGTGAGTTTCCAGAATCTATTACTGTTTACTAAATAGGACATCAGCAGGAGGGAATTCACATGGCAGTGCATCCCACAAAACTAGATGAAGCCTATCAGGTAAAGTTATGTAGCCTATAATTTTAACTTAAGTTAAATAGGCTACAGCTGTGTAGCGCACAGAAGCTATCTACTTCGCTATGGCTATTTGTTCGCTTGTCTTGCTTTTGTTTATCTACTTCTCCCACACGCTGCTGAAGCCTCCCTCCACTGCTGGTTTGGGCGGCTGATTTGCAGGCTGATCAACATCCCACCCCTCCTGTGACCCATGGTTTGACTGTATGTGTATTCAGAGCCAGTGAGCAACAGACTTTCAAAATAATGATGATAAAAACTGCGTTAACGTGCGATAAAATAAGTGTCGGCATTAATTAATGAATGCGTTTACGCAGTAATAATGCGTTAACATGGCCAGCCCTAGTTTTTACAGTATACAATTTTTGAGTACAAAGTTTACAAGATAAATATAAATGAAAATGAAGAATACAAAACAAACTTTAACAAATTTAACAAACTTTCAAAATATTCCAGTGAATTCCAGTGAAATAAAACTGGTTTCAGTTGAGTTCCTCATGTAACATCCCCAAAGCCTCCTACTTAAGAATGAATCCTTCCCACTTTTACTGAATGACTTGTCATAAAGTGTGCTGCAACAGGATAAATCTTTATATTAGATAATTATATTTTGTCAAATCCAGATCCAAATCAAATGTCAGATCCAATACGTTCTCATCTCAGGGTGTTCATTGCAGACCCTTTCAGAAAGCCTGACAAACTGTCCAACATAGTTAGCTGGCTAATCACTCTACGGTCCTAGAAATGCATTTCTGGTCTACTCTGTGAAAGCCCAGGGTTTCTCATTCAGATACTGAAGGGCTTTGCATCAAATACAAAACGCTTTGTCAGGCTTTCTAAAAGCGTCGGTATATGACAGCCTGATATGAGAGCGGTCTCAATGATCTCACCGTTTCTCATCGTTTTGCTATATAAACTAAAGTAAAATAATTTTTTTATCCTGTTTGGTTTTTGCAATGTTTTGCATAAGTTACAACATAAAAATCTACTGCTTGGCTGAATAATCTTGCTAAAACGCTCCATTTAATTAAACGTTGTGAATATACTCATGAACAACAAATAGTCTTGTAAATGCAAGATTATGCAACTTGCTGAAGATAATTCAAAAGTAGTCATTAAAAAATGGAAAATGTTATGTGCAATATAATTTAAGAGGCAGGATAATTAGTGTGCATCCTTTGTATACACTGTAAATACAGAGTACAGAGTACAAACAATAATAAACAAAACAAAATAATATGCTCACTGTGGGTAATTTTTAGTGAGTTTGTGTTTCACTTTTTTAGATCCCAGTGGGGACTGAACCTGAAGCACACTAACCAATGCGGAGACTGCATTTTGAGGGTTAAGATGTGGTTTTAGGGCTTAGGATACAGTTGTTTAAGGTTAGGCATGTAGTTGTGATGGTTAAGGTTAGGGCAAGGGGCTAGGAAATATATTATGTCAATAAGATGTCCCCACAGAGATAGTGGAACAAGAGTGTGTGTATGTGTGTGTGCATGCGTGTGTGTGTGTGTGTGTTGTTCTGTTGCAGTAGTTTTCTCTCATATAAATGTCAAACATTAAGAGAAAGTAAATAACCTTTGCATTGCAGGAGGAAATGTTCTGCTGGAATGTCTAATAAACAACAGCCGGTGGCCGTGACTCGTTCTCTCTCAATGATTGACTGCTCAGGTTGTTAGAAGTCAGCCAAGGCGGCCTCACTACACTGGGCCAACCTTTGACCCCTGGTGCCCGCTATGCTGTAATTGTCACTTCGGCGTCTCAGGCTGGTTGGAGCATGTTTGAAGAGTAGAGACAATTTCTTATCTTCTTAACACACACTTTCTCTCCTACCATGAAACTTAAACACACACTCACACACACACACACACACACACACACACACACTCACACACACGCACACCCTCCCCAAATGAGTAACAGCCCCTTGACTGCATCTCCGGGTCACTGATCACACTCTCCGTGACCTTTAGGACATAATACTTTTGCTTTCCCTTTGCTTTCATTTTCTAAATCCGTTTTGATCCACTGGATTTCCGCTTTATTCCCTTTTCTGTGTTTTAAACTCTGGTTGATGAGTTAAATGCTTGCCCAGCAAAGTTTCTGCCATGTGATGTAAGAAACCAGGTATATATAGTGCTAAAAGTTACTATTCATAATCATCCATTATCATCCATCATTAGAAAAAAGGTTTTCAGGGTCTTTAAATGAATTGAAGGTAAACTAAGGAAACAGTTCCCTTTATTGAAATACTTCAGACTACCGAGACTTATGAAATTAACTAATTAAGTAGTTAGAAAAGTAAGAACATTGCCAAGAACAGTTGTCCTTCCTGTGAAACAGAAACTCACGGAAATAGTTCACACATCAGGAGAGTTGTTATATTAGACACTTTAGGCTTGTTGTCTTGTTGCCTCTTTATCTGTTTATTTTTTTTGCTGTTTTTTATAAAGCTTCTGTGCTGAGTCACACATTTGAATATTTTTTGATGTGCATTGCTTTATTAATTCAATTCAATTTAGTTTATGTTGCGCCAAATCAAAACAACAGTTATCTCAGAGCACTTTTCATAAAGAGCAGGTCTAGACCGTACTCTGTGATGATATTTACAGAAACACAGCAGTTCCCACCAAGAGCAAGCACTAGGCAACAGAGGCAAGGAAAAACTTCCTTTTAAGAGGCAGAAACCTCGAGCAGAACCATGGCTCAGGGTGGGCGGCCATCTGCCTTGACGGTTGGGGGTGAGAGAGAGAGACGGAGGGAGAGAGTGTTAATGATAATAATCAAAATGTTAAAGATAACAATAGGACTAGTAACAATAGTCGTTGCGCAGAGGGTGTCGAGCAGGAACACGGGGGCAGCAGGTGACCCGCAGCCACAGATCCAGACTCCACAGCTCCAGAGCCAGAAAACCTGCAGGAAGTGATAGGAGAGAGAGGAGAGGACGAGAAAGCACAAGACTACCGGAAAGGGGAGAAGTTGTGTTAGTAACATGCAATAATGGGATGAGGTTGCATACAGAGGGAGAGAAAGAAGAGGAGGAGGAGCTCAGTGCATCATGGGAAGTACCTTGGCATTCAAGGCCTATAGCAGCATAACTAATGTTTTCAGTGTCCTATGTATTTTAAAAATCTTTTGTAGAATGTGCCATATTGTAAGCTTTTTTTCTACAGATATATTGCAATGCAACACCACAAACTGTGCCATCCTCACACACATGCGCACACACACACACTGACAGAGATGTGGGACAGTGTGTCTCTCTTGACAACCAGCTCTTCGGATCACTTGACAATGTATCAGGGTTT
>NW_024042128.1:0-7073 GCF_014851395.1 Micropterus salmoides | reverse complement strand
AAGTTTAGTTTAAGATTTGACAAACAACCATGACTCCTATGTTTTTACAAAATTGAACCCTTAAATATACTGTAAACTAGAGACTTCAAGATCTAAAGCCCCACTGATGATCAATACAGGTTCCATGTTTATTATATCCCACATATATAAAGACGTTGACAGAACAAACAGCTGACGCATGTAGGGGCAAATTTGTAAAATCTGACCTTAGGGTGAGGGTTGTGAAATGCCATTGGGTCATCGGAATACAACAGGTTCCCCTTGCTAGCATGAAATGTGTAACTTTCATGGCAAGCTGCCAACTGGATTCATTTCCAAAGTACCCTGAATACTGAAGCGCCAAACTTGTCATCAAACTTTAAAAATAAAAAAAAAACCTGGTTTCCAATCCTAAAATTTCTCTCAACCTCATATTTAACCAAATAAGCAACAATCTAAGTTAAAACTAGAACAAAACCTTAGTTAAGACTGCAGTGCTGAAAGATTAATCTAATCTGCGTCTTCAGGAAAGGGCAAGTATTCGATCAGATGTGGTTGTCAATGGCATTTTCTTGGAAACAACAGCAAACAACTGTCAAATTCTTATGTGGTTCCAGTGTGATGAAGAAAGATGTCCATTTCCCATGGTGAGCGAAACCATCAACCACTCAGAGCTTAGTAGGTAGGATTAAGAGTGGGAATGTCACTCATGAGCTGGACACTGCTGTAAGTCCACATACAGCTCTTGCATCAACATTTCTTAGATCAATGTGAAGGTATTAAATACTCAGCGGCTACCCATGCATATTGAGAACTAGAATAGAAGATGGTGCCTATTCATCTGGAATAAAAATTGCTCACCCAGTACATAATACAAAAACACTCTAGCTTCCAGGTTTGCTTGCACAGTGTCCCTGTCTAGGTTCTGGGAAGGTTTTACAAATAAAACCTTCATCGGGGGGAAAAAAAAATCCCAATACAAAGTTTTATAATTGATCTCTTTTTTTTTTTTTAACAACTGGAGGTGTTCTGTCAGCAGTTATGCAGATGTTTCTTTACTTCACTGCAAGCAAATCCACTAATCATGGTGATCCCATTTTTAAAACATAGATTAGATAAATGCTGGTCTGACCAGTAGTGTGTTAACTTTTGGTTTCTGTATGTTTATTTAGGACCCGTTGTTTACAGTAAGAATTATTAGACAATAGGTTTGCAGGGCTTTTATGGTGGCATAAGATGAACAGTGAGATGGTCAAAATATTTGGAAATCATCGTTCAGCCATCAGAACATCAGGAATTATGGATATTTACTGTTTCATGGCCCAGAGTGAGCTTTGGTCAGGGGGGCCTGGAATTAAAAACACAACAATGTGCATAGGCAAAATCACAACTGCAATCAAACAACAGCTGTGTAAGCAGTTGTGTCAGTCCAAATTCCTAATGTGAAACATGTAAAAGACAGTAGGGGGTTGGAAACAACCCCGCAAGAACATGAGCCTGTCCACGTGCAGGAGATGAGGAGGTGAAATCGAGGGAAGAGGAAGGAAAAAGGAAGAAGAGATTATGTTTATGAAGCACCCTCATTATGTAACCTTATAGGACCACATTACAATCACGGCCACTCCAGGAATTTCTCATGGGTTCACATGGAGTAAAATGGCGTCCGTTGTTTTTCTGGCTTGGCAGCTGTCGCCCCGCTCGGCCCTGTGGTCGCTGAGGATTGTGGCCCCTGATGAGGCACGACATTGTTGAAGGAGCATAAGTGCAGCAAAATGCAATACCCCAAGAATGTAAACCCCCAACCCCCACCCCCCTGAATGCTGTTCTTACAATTATCACATGCTATGTCCATCACATCATTTGTACTGGGGGTTTTCTTCAAGATGTAACTGTACAAGAGCCAATTAAGGCCTTTTTTTAAATAAATTTCATTAAAAGCTGACTGCAGTATTTTCAGGATATGTTCTCCTATTGATCAAGTGTTCGGTGAGAATTTTCTTTCTCCTCTTTTTGGGGGGGAGATCCTGAATGCATGGGCCCTTTTTTTTTTTTTTTTGGAGGAGCAATGCAACATGTTTGAACTTTCCATTGTTTAAAAAGTACAGTAACTCATCTGTCCTTGAGTATAATTTTAGGTAGTTGCACTTTTCAGTTTTTATTTCATGGGTTAAATCCACAAGTATACTTGCCTTTCTTGCATTTGTACTTTTTTTTTCTTTTTTCACACAAATCCAGGATTTAAAATGCCCTTTTTGCATAGCTTTCAGGAGATGTGATACTTAATTCATCAAGTGTATATAATCTTGCAGAGATTTCTGCTTCTATTTTTGACGATCTGAAAGGCAAGGGACCAAATTTTGCCTCTCAGAAGTCACGCAGCATGTTGGATCTCTCCACAATGGCATGTAACTACCCTATGCCCAACTGTCCTCTAAACACAGTTTATTTTTTTGATGTACTTCACCATTGTTATTAGTTTACTTACACAATTTCTGTTTTTTGCTTTTTTGGGGAGGAGTGGCAGTAAACACGGTTTTCTAAAAATCTAGAAACTGTCACCGCTAAAAGTACAGAAATTAAGAAATCTCCACCAGATTGTAAACTTAAGCAAATATCCTTAAATAATAGGCCAGTTTGTGGAGAAAAGAAATATGCAGAGATTTCAGATTGTGCAGATATGTAATGTAAACATCATTACTGATAAGCCTAATAACTGCTACAGCTGTTATGTGTTTACTTGTTGTTTCAGTTATATGCACAGGCACGACCTGTTTAATCTGTCCACTTGTGAAAAGTAACATTTACTCAACTGTCATTTTTAAGTACATCATTTTGAAGTAATTGTACTGTAGATTGTTTTGCTTTTTTTCTTTTATAGATTTATTCCAAACTTTCCTGGCCTTTCTTGCTTTTGTGTATTTTTTTTTTAATACATGGGGTTTTCAGGACATGCTAATTCAACAAGCCTTGGAGAGATTAATGAAAAGAAGGACTGACATATTTAAACTTGCAAACCTGCCACACAGAAAGCCTGGATCTCAAATTTAGCACAAACAAACATTCAGGAACACTGTATTGCACACATCACTCTGTTTAACATATACACAGCAAGGCTTTTATCCCTGTGGTTTGCAACCAAAGTTGCAATGGAGCAACTTTTCATGTTCTAATGTGAAAACCATATTATTCTGTAAGCAAATCAACAGTAAAAACCCCTTAACTGTGGCTTGCTACGTCATTAATTTCCCATTGACTGTATAAGCAAAGGCAAACCTATAATTTAGCCATGAGTGATCCATGAGTCAATGCAGAGCATGTTAATGGGTGAAGTATTGAGGCCTCGCTGCAAATGTTTACTCTGCCTGTTCATTATCACGCCATACTCTCAACCACCTAATTTGTCCATCGTGACTTCTCTAAATGCCATTTGGAGACAGGGTATTTTGTTTATTCTGTCTCCAATGAATGGAAGGCTTCATGAATATCCTGTAATAATGATTTTGAGGATCCTGAATGCAAAGGACCATTTTAGATGCTTCTCGAGAAGCTATGAACCATGTTTAATCTGTCCAGTAAAGTACCAATACTCAAGTACTGTGTCCTGTGTTGTTCTTGTAGACATTAACATTCATTGTTACTCATCAAAACACATTTGTTCTTCTTCATTGCTTTTCCTGGAACATTGCAGCATATCTTGGAGTGTTATTGTCATAATACACCGTCCTGTTAAGTGGAATAGTGAAACCACTGCATTACATCACCCACATACTCGTGCAAACTTGCATGAGGAAAAAAAAACAATAGACACACAATGTTCCACAGCATAACCAGTAGTCAAAACTCCACATGGTACACTTTTTTTTTTTTTTTTTTTTGGTTTTTTTTTTAACTAACCAACCGTATATAGATACAATTATCCCCATCACCTTAATCAGTGGCAACATTAATGTATAAAGCTGGAAGTAGCCTTCACAAATTCTTCGCAGAGAAGCAGACACTCATATCTCCCCTGTCTCAATGAACACGTGTGGAACAGCAAGCTGATTGGTTGGTTCAACTGCATTTTTGAGAGGTGGGTTTGAACACCAAGAAAACGTAAATGTTATACAAGTTGTACAAGGAACAGCGCAGAGAAGCATGTTTCAGCCTTACTAAGAATCTACTAAAATCCCTACTCTACTTTTGAATCTACTTTTTTAGGTACCCTGTGGAGTTTTTGACCACTTGTAGAGCTACGGAGCACTGTTTGTACAAGTGGAGTTTTGAGGAACACAATAGCACAACATGGATATAGTGAGGTTTTGTTATGAGGAAACTGACAGCTCAGAAGTGGCTTATCCTGCAGGAGAAGTTTGTTGGAGCGTCCTTTTTAACCTACAGAAGATTGGCATTTGATACTTTGATATTACTACACCAAAAAAAAATATACATGATTTGGGGTCGTTTTTTTTAGTGAAAGCTCCGAGCACTTCTACCTCCACTGGCTCTGTGGGATATCAAATGAGACCCTGAAACACTGGACATGAGATCTGACTATATCCCAAACCCCCACCCCTCCAAAAAGTGGCAGCTAATCCTGCCCCTGCAGCCCCGTGTCAGCTGTCTGCACCCCCTTCCAGCTGTCTCCCTAATGATATACCTAATGAGACATCTGGGGGGTCTGTCTCTCACACTGGGACAGTATGAGCTAACCAGAGGGGGAGTGCCTGGGAGTGCTGAAGGGGGAACACATCAACTTTCCCACGTGTCCCAGTATAGCACTGTGACTAAATCCTCGTTGTTCTTTCATGAAATTTCATCAACTGCTCCTTGAGGTTTTTGACCTGTAGTAGCACAAATCCACAGAGAGAGAGAAAACCGAGCGTGACGTGAAGCCAGAGAGCCGAGGTTATCCGTGAAATCAACCAATATTTGAGATTCATAAGTGCCCACGCACTTGAAAGGATAAGCCTGAGTCAATCAATCGCATCTCTCCCAGCAGTTCTGCATAATGTCATGGCAAATAAGTTAAGCCTCTGGCTTTAATTCTTATTTCAGCTGAAATCTTTTGAGACTCACATGTGCCCTTGTGAGTATTTTCAGTCAAGTGTACCAAGAGAATAAATCTACTGCAGTGGACAGCTCACTTACATTAGATGGTTTAAATGCTGTCAATGCTTCAACAGAATTCTTATTTCATTGGCCTAATAAATATTTTACATTGGTAGGTAAATGGTTTTTCTTTGTCATTCCAGTTTATAAATTGTACACTTTATTAAGTGTTTTGTTTTGCGTTGCAACTTTAAGAAAAGTGCTATACAAATAAAGTTATTAGATTATATAAAGAGCTAATGTGCCTTTTTACATTTACAGTGCTGTGACCAAAAGGATTTTCAACTAAATGAATGTCTGTCTATATTCCTTTAGTGTCACTCATATTGAGTTATGGAGTTCATTTACAGGGGAACATTTCAAATCCTTATTTATGAAGAGAAAAGCTTCAGCATGACCAGAATACATATGGGTAGTAAAAATTATTTATAAATTAAAGTTTTTGTTTCATCCCTCCAACCTTTTGTGGAACTGCATTCCTAAACTTATTTTGGAAAATCATAAACAACAGTCATAAACATTTTAACAAAGGCAAGGCGGTTACAGGAAGAAATATTTTGACTAAAGCCAAAAATATACAGTATATTGTTTCAAATCAGCACAGCTGGTCTGGCAGCTCTCCACAGGTTTACTGCATTTGGATTCACACATCAGTTTGAAAATGCTCCACTCAGCAGGTTTGCACAATTCCACTCAGGTTAGCTGGTATCTGCCAGTCCAGGTGTTTCTAACCTTCACTCATCCGGTAGAAGATCCCAGAACAAGGCCCACTCCCAATGTCTACACTCACAGACTTTGAGGTGCGTTCCCTGTAAGTCTGAGGGCTTACTAACATCCTAACTTTGATTGGATGTAAAATACACTGCTTCAGATGCAACCAATAACCCGAAATAAAAAATGTGGTGGTCCAGTTAACGACTCCCACCCCTCCCCCGCAACGGTAAGCATGGAAAAGTAGTGTTGAATAAAGATGCTTACGTTGATTTCAGCTCTTAGTGTTTGTATGTGGGTGTTTGTTTTTTTTAATGGGAATGTGGATCTTTCACATCAATTTGAGAAGTACCTATGATCTCGTTCTACATTTTATTGTGGAACTAGTCTTGGTCTCGGTTTGGGCGGTCTTGAACATTGGTACTACCCACATTTTATGTAGACTACACCTACATCATGTTCACTAAGTTAAATCTCACATTTAATATTTTCTGTGTTGCAGATACTTTGCCACAGGGGACTAATTTAGGACCATCGCAAACGGCTTCCGCGTTGGGATCCTCTCCATTGTCTCCAGCATTGTCCCTGATGTCGCCGCTGCTATCTGGGACTGCCTTGTGGAGCAGTTCATGGCTGTGCCCACCACAAAGGAGTGGAGGTCAAAAGCACAGGGCTTTGAAGAGGTGTGGAACTTTCCTCTCTGCTGTGAGGTCCTGGATGGCAAGCATGATGTTCTCAAAGCCCCTGCTGATTCAGGATCCCAGTTCTTCAACTACAAGGGAACCTTCTCATTAGTTCTTCTTACAGTTGTGGATGCCCGCTATCGTTTCCGCTGGTTGACGTCAGTGGCTATGAAAGAACAAGTGACGTGGGATTCTGGCCAGCTCAGTGTTTGGTAAAGCTCTTCAAACACACCCTCCCACTGCCTGCTGACTTGCCACTACCAGGAGCTGAACACAGAGGACCCAAGCCACATGTCTTTGTTGCTGACAAGGCCTTTCCACTCCTGAAGAACCTCATGAGCCCATTCCCTGGGCCCTGTAGGGTTTTTAACTACAGTCTGTCCCGAGCTCGGCTGGTTGTGGAGAATGCCTTTCGGATCCTCTCCTCAGTGGAGGATGAACAGGCGTGCCATTGAGGTCCAGCCAGAAGTTGCAGAGGTGTGTGTGTGTGTGTGTGTGTGTGTGTGTGTGTGTGCCACCTGTGTCTGTTCTCTATAACTTCCTGCGGAGGACTACCCAGGCCACTGCAGTGAGGGCGAGTGTCCCTGTGGTTGAGGTGGAGATGCAGCC
>NW_024042127.1:0-22863 GCF_014851395.1 Micropterus salmoides | reverse complement strand
CAGATTGTCACATTATCGATTAGGATTTCTATGGCCTGATGTCTTTGTCCCCTGAAGTCAATCAAATGGTTAAGGCCTCATTATTAAACCTGTCAAACTATAAAAAACTTGGCGAAGGTACTAATCCTGAAATACTGACCAAATTAGTGTTAACTACTGTGGTAATTAGATGCTTACATGCATTTTAGTGCTTTAAAGGGTAACTTTGGAATTTTCCGATTTTCATATGTTTTTGTGTCTCTGTGACTAATGGGAACAACATTTTTTGAAATTGGTCCAGTACTGAGCAAGAGCGCTGCATTCGGCAGCAGTGAGACAGGGCGCCCTACAGAGACTTTGGTGTTTTAAAGTGTTAAACACACCAAAGTCACACAATAACAAAAACTAACCAATCGTGGTAGCAGTAGACCAGAGTGGTCAAATTTCTATTTTTGTCAATGGAGTCTGGTGGCTGGTTAAACAAAAATGATCTTAGTGTTAAAAATAAACACGACCGGACCCCGGATAAGCGGATGAAGATGGATGGATGCTTTTAAAAAATGTCTTTCTGTAAGGATATTTTCCACAACATTGTAAGACACTTAAATTAACTATCTAAGCCTGTCAGTGACAAAAACAAGCACTTTAGTGGGCATACTTTGACAGTGTGCAATGCCTGCAAAGAGTACATTGTAGCCCTGTCTTGCTGCTGACTGCTGCGTGCTCGCTCAATACTGGACAAATTTCAAAACATGTTGTCCCAGTTTGTCACATAAACACAAAACATGGGAAAAGAGCCAGGTTGAAAAATAGCAAGGTTATCCTTTAAGGATGAGACTGCAATATGAGTAACAATAACCAAAATGTAGGCATGAAGAAGTTAACACAGGATATTTGGCAAACTGCTGCATGTGATGTCAATTAAGTGATCCTTTGAATTTAAAAAGAAATCTGATTCTCCAAGTGATATTAATCAAGACAAAATTGTTTTTGTTAACACTGAGAACAGAAAAAACACAAACAACAACCCAAACATTAAGTTCTGTAACATCATTCAAAAAAGGGAATCCGGGGCGGGGGAGGGAGACTGCATACCTCCAGCTGCAGAGTGGACTTCCCTCATTTAGGGTACTTTAGAGTGGGGAGAAAAAAAAACAAGCAATTCAATGGTCAGGTCATTGCAAGCACAAAAAGGATTATTGTGTATATGATCACAGAGTTGGTGTCGAGGCACTATGAATGAAATGTTATCTTTGAAAATACCACAGACTACGAATGGTTGGTTGTTCTTCCAACAGAATACTAACCATCAGAGAGAGAGAGAGAGAGAGAGAGAGAGAGAGAGAGAGAGAGAGAGAGAGAGAGAGAGAGAGAGAGAGAGATCGATAGATCAACATTCATCGTATCAACTTAGTCAATAGTCAAATCACACTGTCACTGGGGAAAAAAGGTCACTTGTGGGTTTAGCATTCTGCATTAAGTACTGTGGTGATGTAGAGCACAGAAAAGTTCCTACACATTTCCAGACTCTCCAATACTGCAGACTGTGCTTGACCTTTAACTCCTGACAGTGACAGGAGACCTGCTCCACACCGTTGGCAGAGCTTATGTGTGTTGAAATGCACCCCTGTATTGTTGCTGTCATTGCTCAGAAGAGAGAAAAATTGTAGTGCATGTCATGTGTTTGAAGACAAAAAACAAGCCATGCATTACAAGGGAATTATAATATAATCACTCAAAAGAATCATTACCCACATACTTCTGTTGTTATATAAGCTCTTGACTTGATTGTGTTTTTCTTTTGTAGCAAATGATCAATGAAGACATACACATCCCACTGATATATAGGCCACAGACCAAAGTCACACAAATAAATAGAAGAAAAAAACTTTTCAGTAAGTGCTGCACTGTAAATCAAGAGCAAAATCGTAAAGACAAACAGCTGCAGGATATTTTATGAAGCAAATGTGTCAT
The DNA here is from genome assembly GCF_014851395.1 of Micropterus salmoides. Lineage (NCBI taxonomy): Eukaryota > Metazoa > Chordata > Actinopteri > Centrarchiformes > Centrarchidae > Micropterus > Micropterus salmoides. The sequence continues at coordinate 20,910 of NW_024042127.1, read as the reverse complement.
TTTCAATATTTTCTTCAGGTGGGTTGCTATTAACTGTTATATTTGTTAGGCCATTGGATTCTTTGATATCTGTTTAAATAACAAATTTTATGTCTTTTTTCTGATGGAGCTTTTTTTAACATGGTCCGCAAAGGTATGGCATTTCCACTAGTTGAATGTTAAGCATGATATTGGGAGTTGGGGTCTTAACAGTATTTTTTGTTGAAACCTAACACATAAATTTTTATACTATCATATAAATAGATTGAGGGACGTGAAACTTTGTTGTTACGGTATTTAAATGTGGGCCGGTGTGAAGATGTCACACACACAGGCAAAATTGAAACCGGAAAGTAAAAATATGAACACTATCACTGGCGTCAGCGGTAGAGCAATAATCACACGTTTGGCTGTGTACTGTAAATGTGTACTGACCTAACATTTATACTGCTTTAGTGATTTTCGTATTGTAGTTTTGTTCTTGTATCTGGTTTGATATATTAAATACATTCATCCGTCACTGAATTTAGATGAAGTTTTCTCCATGTTTAACATTATTTTTTTCCCCATCACCTTTACTTTAGTCATACAATACGTACTGCAAAAAAGGACAAAATATTGCCAATTCACCAGTTGTATGAGCTGGTGAACTGCTTTAACAAAAGGACAGATTTTTCCCCAAACTGCAGTTGGGAATAAGAATTCATTTAAACTGTGGTAAAGTGAGCGACCATTTATACCTGCAGAGTGGAAGCAGCTGAGTCGCTAGTGTCTGTCAGTCCTGTGCCTCTCGGTAGACTGGACACGATGTATCTGGAGCCCTTTGGCACAGGCTGTCTAACCACCAGCTTCCCTTTCCTGGTCTCGCTAGAAACAGACTGTACCAGTAGGCATCGTTGGAGACCAGAGTGGAATCTGCGATGGTGGAGTTCCTCTCACTGATCACACTGTTCCTGCAGGGAGGAGCCGCTTTGCTGGGCTTGGGTTTCTGACACTTGAGCACGATGGTGACCAATATGGTGATGAGCAGGAGAAATGACACCGAGCCCAGACCGATGACCAAATACAGGTTTAGGTCTGAAAAGATGTCGTATTCCAGAGGCACCTCAGTCATGTCAGAGTAGGCCTTCACGGCAGTCTCCACTGTGGACAGCTTGATGGTGACTGTGGCAGACAGAGCAGGCTGCCCGTTGTCTTTGGCAACAACAACCAGTCGCTGGTGGCGCGGGTCTCTGTAACTGAACATCCTCATAGTCCGGATCTCTCCGTTGTACTGGTCCAGACTGAACAAGGTGGCGTCAGTCACCTGTAGGAACTGGTAGGTGATCCGAGAGTTGTGCACCGAGTCGGTGTCTAAGGCTATCACTTTGGCAACCAGAGAGCCTTTATCGGTGGATCTGGGGATCTTTTCCTCCACCACAGAGCCGTGCGCGCGCCACGGAGACACAATAACCGGAGCGTTGTCGTTCTGGTCCACAATAATGATGTGCACGGTCACGTTACTGCTCAGTGGAGGAGAGCCAGAGTCTCTGGCCTCGATGTGGAAAAGAAACTCCTTCTCGATCTCATAGTCAAAAGTTTTTAGTGCGTAAAGGTTCCCGTTCTCTGGATTGATGGAGAACAGCATGGACATGGAGGTGTTGGCTATCTCCTTCTCTAGGATGAAATAAACTAGATACTGGTTTTCATGGAGGTCAGGGTCAAACGCAGAGAGTGAACTCAGCAAGGCCCCAGGTGCGTTATTCTCCGTTACACGTATAGTATAAAATGATTGAGGGAACTGTGGAACATTGTCATTCACATCCAGCAGCTCTAACGTCATAGTTTCATTGTCAGATAAAGGAGGAGAACCTCTGTCTGTAACAGTGAAAGTGATGTCATATTCTGGGACCTTCTCGCGGTCTAACGGCTCTGACACTACTAATTCATAATAGTTATCAGAGGACTCCCTCAGTCTGAAAGGCATGTTATCTGGAATATGCAGATCTACCACTCCGTTGTCACCTGAGTCTTTATCACTGACACTAACTACAGCTATCACTGTGTCAATGGGCTCACTCTCTTTGATTGGACTTTGAAATGATTTGATGGATATTTGTGGGTGATTGTCGTTCATATCTGTCACCTGTATTGTCAGCTTACACTGTCCAGATAAGGAGTTAGGCCCCTTATCGCTGGCAATAACCTCCATTTCATAAAGCTTAAAATCTTCATAATTTATCATCTCTTTCACTCTGATTTCACCATTTTCTGGATTCAAGTTGAACATCTGTTGCGTTCTCTCTGATGTATACAAACTATATGAATAAACAATCTCGGAATTAGAACCTTCATCTAAATCAGTGGCGTTTAGTTTGATTACTAGACTTCCAATCGGGGAGTTTTCCATCACATCTACGACGTATCTGTCTTTGTCAAATGAAGGGGCGTTGTCGTTCACATCAAGCACGCGAATAACGATGCTGGCTGTACCTGTGCGCGTGGGGACCCCACCGTCCACTGCAGTGAGTATTAGGTTATGATAAGCCTGCTGCTCTCTATCTAAAGCTTTCTTCAGAATCAAATCTGCAAACTTTGTCCCGTCTCTCCCGGTCTGAATTTCAATAGTGAAGTGTTCACTTGAGCTCAAATGGTAATTTTTCACAGAATTCGGTCCCACATCTGGGTCTGCAGCATTATTCAAAGAGAATCTCTCTCCAACGGGGCTTGATTCAGAGATGTCCAAGTGCATCGTTCCTCGTCGAAAATGAGGAGCGTTGTCGTTAATATCCGTGATTTCCACCTCAATATTAAACATTCGTATTGGATTTTCAATCGTAGCGTCTAATTTAAGAAAGCATGATGTAGTTGTTTTCGAAGGGCATAAAAACTCTCTGTCTATCCTTTCCAAAATGAACAGCTCTCCCGTGTCTTTGTTGATGTCAAGATATTTTTTATTGGCTACTACATCTATGCGCATTTTTCTTTTATTCAGACTCTTCACGTCTAATCCCAAATCAGTTGCTAAATTAGCAACGACAGATCCTTCCTCCATTTCTTCAGGAACAGAATAATGAGTAACGGTGAATACCGTGTTCATGATGGCAGAAAGAAAGATAAATACGGTAACGTACCCTCTCCCGAACAACAGTCGGATATGACGCGCCATCGTACAGATACCGTAGTTATATTGTTGACTTGAAAGGGGCTGAAACCTGGATAAACCGTCCCCTTGTTGAAGGAAAACAAAGAAATGAGGATTTTAAAAAGAAAAGGTTTCTTCACGCTTAGACCAAGAGTGACCTCCTTGTAATATGAGAACTGACTGTCCGTCCTCCAAAACAACTATCGCGAGAAGGATGACCTCATCAGAGAGTGTCTTTAAGCTGAGAGCAGCGACGAAATTAGTCATTAGTGTGCATTTGTATCTTTTTAAAAACTAAAAAATGGTAAACTTAGGAGGAGCGCGAATGGATTTTAATCACAGTTTAAGAAGCTGGAAATAACTCTTTCGGTGACTTTTTTTATTTCTCGTTTATAAACTTTTCTTTCCTGTGTGGGATGTGGAATTCTGAAAACCTGAATTCGTTCAATCATGACATTATGAACGTATTTTTTGTCACACATTTATACAGTGATCATAAAGGCATAGTGTGTATATCACGGTATCAACTTTCCTTTCTGTTCGGCGAGTTTTACGCACAGTTGTCTGTGCCCCACATATAGGCTAATTTATCCTTTCAAATACCTAATGAATGCAAAAATATCAAGGCTGGAATAACAAGAAAGACAGATATTTAGGAAAACAGAGTATACATTATTTGTTAGTTACATGTCAAATGTCATAAAAGTTTATCGACTTTTCAGAAACTAACTGCCCGCTAATGTAAAAGTGAAGCAGAAAGTTCAAATTATTCAGTGCTGGCACGACAAGCTGGCCATGAGTACTGTGGTCACTTATGAGTTGACTTGATGGTTATTCACGAAGTAGGTGAGAGCCGGTTTGGTTATAAAAGCACCACTTTCACCATGAAGGGATGACCAAAGAGTCATTTGATCAATTTCATGTATGACGATTTCCTTCCTGACCTCGCATGTGAATTTTCATAGCTGTGTGAGGAAGTATGCAGACCATACACCCCAAATACAGATTTTCGACTAAGTAATTATTTGGACCAAGTCTATATTTTGATTAGTACTGATTCTGTTGAAGTTAGAATTATCTATCATGTTTGAAATTAGTGAGTATCTCTTGGGTAAAATTTAAGGCATTTAATAAATGCTAATGTAAAACAACCATGTTGATACATCTTAACAATGTCTAACAGAGGTGGGGATGGTAGTAACACCTTTTTAAAAAGTGATACAACTGAGGCAGTGAAAGACAGTAAAGACTGTCACCAAATAATACTGTATCTACCATGTGACACTGATCAGATGCTGCAAGAAATTACAAAACCTCAGAGGACAAAAGTAAAATATTACAGCAGTGGTAAGCAAAAAGTGGCCCAAGCTGGCATTTTCCATTTCATTGTTCAAAACATTTACATAATCTTCCATCAGTCTACCATATATAAGGATGAGTATAGATCTCAACAAATATGATGTCATTCAGTAAAATCTAAAACTGGCCCAATGTGCAGAAAGACAGCAGGTTTTCTGAACAGAACATTGTACTAAAATTAAGTCTAAAAAACATGCAAAATGAATTACTCATATATAATATAATTTAGCCTATTTGACCAGAACACATTTGTGTTTAAAACAGTATTTTTAGAGATGTATATGTGCTGAGAAGTGTAATACATTTCTTCAGATGCATGTTTTTGTAGCGTGGTCTCAACATTTAATTCTTCACTCTTATTGTTATAATTTACCCCAGTAGGTTATAAAAATCAAACTCCTTGTATTTGACATAAGTTATTGAATTCTGTGATTGGAGAACTTGTAAACATCGCTAGACTATTTGGATACGTCGTGGCAAACGAGTGCTCTAACACGAAAATTCTGCGAGTTATCATTGCTAAGAGAAAAAGTGTTGCAATCATGCCCAGTCTCCCCTGGATCGGTGTGTCACACCAGATAAATAGATGTTTTTCCCATACCTGCAGAGTGGAAGCTGCTGAGTCGCTAGTGTCTGTCAGTCCTGTGCCTCTCGGTAGACTGGACACGATGTATCTGGAGCCCTTTGGCACAGGCTGTCTAACCACCAGCTTCCCTTTCCTGGTCTCCGCTAGAAACAGACTGTACCAGTAGGCATCGTTGGAGACCAGAGTGGAATCTGCGATGGTGGAGTTCCTCTCACTGATCACACTGTTCCTGCAGGGAGGAGCCGCTTTGCTGGGCTTGGGTTTCTGACACTTGAGCACGATGGTGACCAATATGGTGATGAGCAGGAGAAATGACACCGAGCCCAGACCGATGACCAAATACAGGTTTAGGTCTGAAAAGATGTCGTATTCCAGAGGCACCTCAGTCATGTCAGAGTAGGCCTTCACGGCAGTCTCCACTGTGGACAGCTTGATGGTGACTGTGGCAGACAGAGCAGGCTGCCCGTTGTCTTTGGCAACAACAACCAGTCGCTGGTGGCGCGGGTCTCTGTAACTGAACATCCTCATAGTCCGGATCTCTCCGTTGTACTGGTCCAGACTGAACAAGGTGGCGTCAGTCACCTGTAGGAACTGGTAGGTGATCCGAGAGTTGTGCACCGAGTCGGTGTCTAAGGCTATCACTTTGGCAACCAGAGAGCCTTTATCGGTGGATCTGGGGATCTTTTCCTCCACCACAGAGCCGTGCGCGCGCCACGGAGACACAATAACCGGAGCGTTGTCGTTCTGGTCCACAATAATGATGTGCACGGTCACGTTACTGCTCAGTGGAGGAGAGCCAGAGTCTCTGGCCTCGATGTGGAAAAGAAACTCCTTCTCGATCTCATAGTCAAAAGTTTTTAGTGCGTAAAGGTTCCCGTTCTCTGGATTGATGGAGAACAGCATGGACATGGAGGTGTTGGCTATCTCTTCTCTAGGATGAAATAAACTAGATACTGGTTTTCATGGAGGTCAGGGTCAAACGCAGAGAGTGAACTCAGCAAGGCCCCAGGTGCGTTATTCTCCGTTACACGTATAGTATAAAATGATTGAGGGAACTGTGGAACATTGTCATTCACATCCAGCAGCTCTAACGTCATAGTTTCATTGTCAGATAAAGGAGGAGAACCTCTGTCTGTAACAGTGAAAGTGATGTCATATTCTGGGACCTTCTCGCGGTCTAACGGCTCTGACACTACTAATTCATAATAGTTATCAGAGGACTCCCTCAGTCTGAAAGGCATGTTATCTGGAATATGCAGATCTACCACTCCGTTGTCACCTGAGTCTTTATCACTGACACTAACTACAGCTATCACTGTGTCAATGGGCTCACTCTCTTTGATTGGACTTTGAAATGATTTGATGGATATTTGTGGGTGATTGTCGTTCATATCTGTCACCTGTATTGTCAGCTTACACTGTCCAGATAAGGAGTTAGGCCCCTTATCGCTGGCAATAACCTCCATTTCATAAAGCTTAAAATCTTCATAATTTATCATCTCTTTCACTCTGATTTCACCATTTTCTGGATTCAAGTTGAACATCTGTTGCGTTCTCTCTGATGTATACAAACTATATGAATAAACAATCTCGGAATTAGAACCTTCATCTAAATCAGTGGCGTTTAGTTTGATTACTAGACTTCCAATCGGGGAGTTTTCCATCACATCTACGACGTATCTGTCTTTGTCAAATGAAGGGGCGTTGTCATTCACATCAAGCACGCGAATAACGATGCTGGCTGTACCTGTGCGCGTGGGGACCCCACCGTCCACTGCAGTGAGTATTAGGTTATGATAAGCCTGCTGCTCTCTATCTAAAGCTTTCTTCAGAATCAAATCTGCAAACTTTGTCCCGTCTCTCCCGGTCTGAATTTCAATAGTGAAGTGTTCACTTGAGCTCAAATGGTAATTTTTCACAGAATTCGGTCCCACATCTGGGTCTGCAGCATTATTCAAAGAGAATCTCTCTCCAACGGGGCTTGATTCAGAGATGTCCAAGTGCATCGTTCCTCGTCGAAAATGAGGAGCGTTGTCGTTAATATCCGTGATTTCCACCTCAATATTAAACATTCGTATTGGATTTTCAATTGTAGCGTCTAATCTAAGAAAGCATGATGTAGCTGTTTTCAATGCGCATAACAACTCTCTGTCTATCCTTTCCAAAATGAACAGCTCTCCCGTGTCTTTGTTGATGTCAAGATATTTTTTGTTGCCTACAACATCTATGCGCATTTGTCTTTTATTCAGAGTTTTCACGTCTAATCCCAAATCAGTTGCTAAATTAGCAACGACAGATCCTTCCTCCATTTCTTCAGGAACAGAATAATGAGTAACGGTGAATACCGTGTTCATGATGGCAGAAAGAAAGATAAAAACTGAAACGTACCCTCTCCGGGAATACTGACGGATATGATGAGCCATTGAGGAGAATCCGTATTTAAAACCTTGAAATGCGATGTGTGGTTGAGAAAGGAGAAACAGTCCCCTTTATTTAATGATAAAAGCCAGCGAGGGTCTTCATGGAAAACGTTTCTTTATGGTGGTATCAGCAGAGATTTGCGTGCAATATGTCTGCCTGCCCGGGCTCCAATGAACTATCGTGAGAACGTTGACTTCATTGGTGAGTCTGTTTTTGTGGAGTGCAGCGACGTGAATAGTCCTTTTTTAGCATTTACACCTCGTACAATCGCGGTTTCTATACAAATATAGATTGTGTGAGAACTTTTAAATTCGGTTATAAGAAAAAGTATAATTAAATATTTTACTTGTTTTTAATAGGATGTGGGAAACAACTAAAAGTTATATATTTTTCCTTGTATTGCTTTTATGACTATGGAAATATACTATTTGAAAAAATTTTTACTGCAGACATGCTACACATTCTATCAGTGCAAATATATGGAGTCATAGCCCTTTGAGTTTGACTTTTACGCGCTAATCTCTGTGCGTAAAACCAGTGTGGTAAAATTTGACCGCGTGTCTAATCTCTAGATTTATGTGTTTTCTAAAAGCCTTCAGTAAATATTTTAGTTGCTTAATTGATGTTGCCATATGCAACACTCACACAGTTGCTTTATGACCTATGTAATATCCAATTTTAACGGTACCTAAATACCCTGTGCAAGAAAAGATGTTTTATGGAAGGGACAAAGATTGCAAATGTCAAGGGATTTATTTAATGTTTATTTTTAAAAAATGGAATCGTGTTAACATTAAAATTATACCTATGTAAACTTTGATTACTAGTATGGATACGGTGTTAATTTTTCCGTACTCATTTATAAAACACTAATAAAATATGATTTTTTAGAGTCTGGATACCAATGGGGAATACATACATCTACATATAGGTCCTGAAAAGGATACAAAGTTGGAAATCTTCAACATTGCAAGGACCAAACAATAGCTGTTACAAATGGCTGTATTTGATGTTTTGGTGGAAGACAAATGAGTTATTTTATGGGAGTAAATGTAGCAATATGACAGTGTAAAAATGCGGTATCAAAAATAAAAGTCCTGTTTCGCATTAGTATTTAAGTAAAAAGTACAATGTTTGGCTCCGAAATGTAATTGAGTAGAAGTATAAAGTAGCGTGAAATGGAAATACTCAACAAAACTTGTACAAATACCTCAAAACTGTACTTGAGAACAATACTTGAGTAAATGTACTTAGATTCCACCTGACGACCATATTCAGAGAATGTTTGTGCATATCATATGTTAATTGAGGTTTACCTGCAGAGTGGAAGCAGCTGAGTCGCTAGTGTCTGTCAGTCCTGTGCCTCTCGGTAGACTGGACACGATGTATCTGGAGCCCTTTGGCACAGGCTGTCTAACCACCAGCTTCCCTTTCCTGGTCTCCGCTAGAAACAGACTGTACCAGTAGGCATCGTTGGAGACCAGAGTGGAATCTGCGATGGTGGAGTTCCTCTCACTGATCACACTGTTCCTGCAGGGAGGAGCCGCTTTGCTGGGCTTGGGTTTCTGACACTTGAGCACGATGGTGACCAATATGGTGATGAGCAGGAGAAATGACACCGAGCCCAGACCGATGACCAAATACAGGTTTAGGTCTGAAAAGATGTCGTATTCCAGAGGCACCTCAGTCATGTCAGAGTAGGCCTTCACGGCAGTCTCCACTGTGGACAGCTTGATGGTGACTGTGGCAGACAGAGCAGGCTGCCCGTTGTCTTTGGCAACAACAACCAGTCGCTGGTGGCGCGGGTCTCTGTAACTGAACATCCTCATAGTCCGGATCTCTCCATTGTACTGGTCCAGACTGAACAAGGTGGCGTCAGTCACCTGTAGGAACTGGTAGGTGATCCGAGAGTTGTGCACCGAGTCGGTGTCTAAGGCTATCACTTTGGCAACCAGAGAGCCTTTATCGGTGGATCTGGGGATCTTTTCCTCCACCACAGAGCCGTGCGCGCGCCACGGAGACACAATAACCGGAGCGTTGTCGTTCTGGTCCACAATAATGATGTGCACGGTCACGTTACTGCTCAGTGGAGGAGAGCCAGAGTCTCTGGCCTCGATGTGGAAAAGAAACTCCTTCTCGATCTCATAGTCAAAAGTTTTTAGTGCGTAAAGGTTCCCGTTCTCTGGATTGATGGAGAACAGCATGGACATGGAGGTGTTGGCTATCTCCTTCTCTAGGATGAAATAAACTAGATACTGGTTTTCATGGAGGTCAGGGTCAAACGCAGAGAGTGAACTCAGCAAGGCCCCAGGTGCGTTATTCTCCGTTACACGTATAGTATAAAATGATTGAGGGAACTGTGGAACATTGTCATTCACATCCAGCAGCTCTAACGTCATAGTTTCATTGTCAGATAAAGGAGGAGAACCTCTGTCTGTAACAGTGAAAGTGATGTCATATTCTGGGACCTTCTCGCGGTCTAACAGCTCTGACACTACTAATTCATAATAGTTATCAGAGGACTCCCTCAGTCTGAAAGGCATGTTATCTGGAATATGCAGATCTACCACTCCGTTGTCACCTGAGTCTTTATCACTGACACTAACTACAGCTATCACTGTGTCTAATTCAATGTTTTCATTAACTGGACTCTGAAATGATTTAATAGATATTTCTGGGTGATTATCATTCATGTCCTGGACGAGAATTTTGAGTTTACATTGTCCTGACAAACTATTGGCTCCTTTATCGGTTGCTATAACCTCCATATCATAAATCCTGAGATCTTCATAATTTAACACTCCTTTTACCGTAATCTCACCCGTGTTTGGGTTTAAATGAAAGGTTTCTTGCGTTTTCTCCGATGTATACAGACTGTATGAGTATGTTAAATCCGAATTTGATCCCTCGTCTAAATCTGTCGCATTAAAATGAAAAACAAGTGTCCCAATAGGGGAATTTTCCATTACATTGACGTGGTAGCTTTCTTCCTCAAATGTAGGGGCGTTGTCATTTGTGTCTATAACATGAACAATAATGCTGGCAGTACCAGAACGAGACGGCATACCGCCATCTACAGCTGTAAGTATTAAATAATGAACAGCTTGCTGCTCGCGGTCCAAAGTCTTTTTCATGATTAAATCAGCAAATTTTGATCCATCTCTTCCGGTTTGAATTTCTATTGTGAAATAATCACTTTCACTCATGTGGTATGTTTTCACAGAGTTTGAACCAACGTCTGGGTCAACTGCATTGCTCACAGAAAAACGTTCACCAGCCTGCGTAGCCTCTGAAATATCTAAATCTATCGTATCTCTTCTAAAATGAGGTGCGTTGTCATTTATGTCCATTATCTCTAATTCAATGTAAAATATTCTCTTGGGGTTTTCGATTATTGCCTCCATTTTCAGATAACAGGATGTCTTGGCTGGACAGAGAGATTCTCTGTCAATCCGTTCAACAATATGCAGCTCCCCTGTTTCTTTGTTCACGTCCAGATATTTTCTATTAGTAATGACGTCTATGCGCATGTTCCGTTCAACTAATGCTTTCACTTCCAGTCCCAAATCTACAGCTAAATTTGCGACGACAGAGCCTTCTTCTAGTTCCTCAGGAACAGAATAGTGTGTTACCCCGGACGCAGAATTTAAGGTGGCAATGAAAAAAAGAACTGTCGACACATACCTTTTCCAATATTCAGAACAGATAAAAGCTTCCATTGTTACCCCTGATCTGTAGTATTTGTCGGCGTAGTCCACGCCCTTTTTCTTAGGATTTAGGACTACTGTGAAACTTCAGTGAAATTTCCAAACAAAATGAAGGTATAGACCCTGAAAAATCCTCAATATCCAAATCCATTCAGCACCAGGAACTGTTCATTCGCCTTTCTCGTTTCCTTTAAACGCTGACTGTCATGGCGACCGTGATGTCACAAAAGTATATATGACCGGGGAACAGCGACGCTGCGTGCACGAATCAGATCCTCTCATCTGTGTTTGCTATTTGAGAATTATAGGCCTAAGTATTGTTGTGTGCCACGAGTCAGCCTCAACATAACATGTTATTTATTAGATGGGGAATGTTCTTTTTAATCGTCTTATTTGGTTGGTGTGGAGTATGGTAAGCCTACGTTTTATTTCTCTATTTCTCTTCTTAATCAAATGATGTTCTTCTGTCTACGAACATTTTTGCGGTTTGTTTGAAGACTTATTCTATTTAATATTTTATTGATATCCTGAGTAGTAACCATGTACAAAAGTGTGAAAAACAAATGGTAAAATTGAGGAGAACCAAATAATAGCTTTTAAAAGTTTGTGAAAAAAGCGTAGGTGGTCCAGTCTAAGAAAGGTTTTTATACAGTACGGTTTATTTTAATATGTAAATTAAGTGTATGGGCTTCGATATTATGATTAAAAGTAAGAAAGACTTTGTATAGTTTTTTATGTTATTTTAGCCTTAGTTTTCCTCTATTACATAAAATAGAAGAAATATACATATGTGTGTCTTCAATTGGCATGTATTTGTTCGAAGTGACAACGCTTAAAGCTGAGAAAATGTTTAGAAAACGTTAACAAATTCCATAATAGCCTACAATATTAATATTTAAAAAGTGTCTCTTAATGCAACGAAAATCGCATATGGCATCACAGACGATAAAAGTGTTGGACTATGAGTGGGCTTGAAGGCTATTATCGAGGTACATCTGTGTGTAAAACGTGTTAAATATTGATGTTTTCCCATACCTGCAGAGTGGAAGCAGCTGAGTCGCTAGTGTCTGTCAGTCCTGTGCCTCTCGGTAGACTGGACACGATGTATCTGGAGCCCTTTGGCACAGGCTGTCTAACCACCAGCTTCCCTTTCCTGGTCTCCGCTAGAAACAGACTGTACCAGTAGGCATCGTTGGAGACCAGAGTGGAATCTGCGATGGTGGAGTTCCTCTCACTGATCACACTGTTCCTGCAGGGAGGAGCCGCTTTGCTGGGCTTGGGTTTCTGACACTTGAGCACGATGGTGACCAATATGGTGATGAGCAGGAGAAATGACACCGAGCCCAGACCGATGACCAAATACAGGTTTAGGTCTGAAAAGATGTCGTATTCCAGAGGCACCTCAGTCATGTCAGAGTAGGCCTTCACGGCAGTCTCCACTGTGGACAGCTTGATGGTGACTGTGGCAGACAGAGCAGGCTGCCCGTTGTCTTTGGCAACAACAACCAGTCGCTGGTGGCGCGGGTCTCTGTAACTGAACATCCTCATAGTCCGGATCTCTCCGTTGTACTGGTCCAGACTGAACAAGGTGGCGTCAGTCACCTGTAGGAACTGGTAGGTGATCCGAGAGTTGTGCACCGAGTCGGTGTCTAAGGCTATCACTTTGGCAACCAGAGAGCCTTTATCGGTGGATCTGGGGATCTTTTCCTCCACCACAGAGCCGTGCGCGCGCCACGGAGACACAATAACCGGAGCGTTGTCGTTCTGGTCCACAATAATGATGTGCACGGTCACGTTACTGCTCAGTGGAGGAGAGCCAGAGTCTCTGGCCTCGATGTGGAAAAGAAACTCCTTCTCGATCTCATAGTCAAAAGTTTTTAGTGCGTAAAGGTTCCCGTTCTCTGGATTGATGGAGAACAGCATGGACATGGAGGTGTTGGCTATCTCCTTCTCTAGGATGAAATAAACTAATATTGGTTTTCATGGAGGTCAGGGTCAAACGCAGAGAGTGAACTCAGCAAGGCCCCAGGTGCGTTATTCTCCGTTACACGTATAGTATAAAATGATTGAGGGAACTGTGGAACATTGTCATTCACATCCAGCAGCTCTAACGTCATAGTTTCATTGTCAGATAAAGGAGGAGAACCTCTGTCTGTAACAGTGAAAGTGATGTCATATTCTGGGACCTTCTCGCGGTCTAACGGCTCTGACACTACTAATTCATAATAGTTATCAGAGGACTCCCTCAGTCTGAAAGGCATGTTATCTGGAATATGCAGATCTACCACTCCGTTGTCACCTGAGTCTTTATCACTGACACTAACTACAGCTATCACTGTGTCTAATTCTATGTTTTCATTGACTGGACTCTGAAATGATTTAATAGATATTTCTGGGTGATTATCATTCATGTCTTCAACCAGAATCTTTATGGTACATTGTCCTGACAAACTATTGGCTCCTTTGTCAGTTGCTATAACTTCCATATCATAAATCCTGAAATCCTCGTAATTTAACATTCCTTTAACATTAATTTCACCAGTGGAAGGATTCAGGTTGAATGTTTCTTGTGTTTTCTCTGACGTATATAAACTATATGAGTACGTGATATCAGAATTTGATCCCTCGTCTAAGTCTGTTGCATTAAGATGAATAACAAGGCTCCCTATGGGAGAATTTTCCATTATTTTTAGATTGTAACTCCTTGGTCAAAAGCAGGAGCGTTGTCATTTGTGTCTAAAACACGAACTATAACACTTGCAGTGCCAGAACGTGCAGGTGTGCCTCCATCTACAGCTGTGAGTATTAAATTATGAACAGCTTGCTGCTCTCGATCTAATTTCTTTGTTAAGATTAATTCGGCAAACTTCGACCCATCTCTCCCGGTCTGAACTTCAATATTAAAATGTTCACTTTCACTCAGATGGTATGTTTTCACTGAATTGCTTCCAACATCAGGATCAACTGCATTGCTGAGAGAGAATCTCTCCCCTTTTGGCGTCGCTTCAGATATATCTAAATGTATGACGTCTCTTCGAAACTGTGGGGCGTTGTCGTTCATATCCAGAATTTCTAGTTCTATGTTAAAAATTCTCAGAGGATTTTCTAGTATTACTTCCAGTCTAAGATAGCAAGACGCTGACGACTTGGTATTGCATATGTATTCCCTGTCTATCTTCTCAACAATGTACAGTTCACCCGTCTCTTTGTTCACATCCAGATATTTCTTATTTGCAATGATGTCGAGACGCATCTTCCTCTGATTCAGTGTTTTAACGTCCAAACTGAGATCTGTAGCAAGGTTTGCCACAACTGATCCTTCTTTCATTTCCTCTGGTATTGAATAATGAGTCACTGAAGTCGAGATGTGATGAACTAAGGAAAAAAGAACAACGAGCAGCACGTACCTTTTGCAAAACTGCATTGTTACAGAGGACCCCATTGTTGTGTGTTGGGCTACCGCACTTCAGTCGATATAATGTGCATTTGCAGCTATTTTGAATTTCGGTGTAATGTCCATGATCCTTAATATATTAACGCAATTAAATTCCGAGGATATTTCCGCGTTAAAACAACACGAGAGCGTTTTCGGGTGCAGTTTCAGCCCCACGGAGCTGTCCGGTTGTTTCACGGTCTGGCCTAATGACTCGATTCACTGTCATGGCGTTCACTGGCTGGCATTTTACTAACAAAACAGCGCCACCCTTTAGGTTTTTCAAGACACTTTAAATTCATTTAATGGGTTGCACTTTGAAATTAGTTTATCAGTACCAATATTACTTTAAATGTGTTATTGCAGACAACAATAATCACATTTATTTATACTATGTATGAGCTGATCTTTGGAAGACGAATCACCGCAGATAAAGTAAAAATGAAATGTCACTCATTTTTCATAAATGATGACTATAAAACGAAATGTGTACGTTGGACTCTTACCTGCAGAGTGGAAGCAGCTGAGTCGCTAGTGTCTGTCAGTCCTGTGCCTCTCGGTAGACTGGACACGATGTATCTGGAGCCCTTTGGCACAGGCTGTCTAACCACCAGCTTCCCTTTCCTGGTCTCCGCTAGAAACAGACTGTACCAGTAGGCATCGTTGGAGACCAGAGTGGAATCTGCGATGGTGGAGTTCCTCTCACTGATCACACTGTTCCTGCAGGGAGGAGCCGCTTTGCTGGGCTTGGGTTTCTGACACTTGAGCACGATGGTGACCAATATGGTGATGAGCAGGAGAAATGACACCGAGCCCAGACCGATGACCAAATACAGGTTTAGGTCTGAAAAGATGTCGTATTCCAGAGGCACCTCAGTCATGTCAGAGTAGGCCTTCACGGCAGTCTCCACTGTGGACAGCTTGATGGTGACTGTGGCAGACAGAGCAGGCTGCCCGTTGTCTTTGGCAACAACAACCAGTCGCTGGTGGCGCGGGTCTCTGTAACTGAACATCCTCATAGTCCGGATCTCTCCGTTGTACTGGTCCAGACTGAACAAGGTGGCGTCAGTCACCTGTAGGAACTGGTAGGTGATCCGAGAGTTGTGCACCGAGTCGGTGTCTAAGGCTATCACTTTGGCAACCAGAGAGCCTTTATCGGTGGATCTGGGGATCTTTTCCTCCACCACAGAGCCGTGCGCGCGCCACGGAGACACAATAACCGGAGCGTTGTCGTTCTGGTCCACAATAATGATGTGCACGGTCACGTTACTGCTCAGTGGAGGAGAGCCAGAGTCTCTGGCCTCGATGTGGAAAAGAAACTCCTTCTCGATCTCATAGTCAAAAGTTTTTAGTGCGTAAAGGTTCCCGTTCTCTGGATTGATGGAGAACAGCATGGACATGGAGGTGTTGGCTATCTCCTTCTCTAGGATGAAATAAACTAGATACTGGTTTTCATGGAGGTCAGGGTCAAACGCAGAGAGTGAACTCAGCAAGGCCCCAGGTGCGTTATTCTCCGTTACACGTATAGTATAAAATGATTGAGGGAACTGTGGAACATTGTCATTCACATCCAGCAGCTCTAACGTCATAGTTTCATTGTCAGATAAAGGAGGAGAACCTCTGTCTGTAACAGTGAAAGTGATGTCATATTCTGGGACCTTCTCGCGGTCTAACGGCTCTGACACTACTAATTCATAATAGTTATCAGAGGACTCCCTCAGTCTGAAAGGCATGTTATCTGGAATATGCAGATCTACCACTCCGTTGTCACCTGAGTCTTTATCACTGACACTAACTACAGCTATCACTGTGTCTAATTCTACGTTTTCATTGACTGGACTCTGAAATGATTTAATAGATATTTCTGGGTGATTATCATTCATGTCTTCAACCAGAATCTTTATGGTACATTGTCCTGACAAACTATTGGTTCCTTTGTCGGTTGCTATAACTTCCATATCATAAATCCTGAAATCCTCATAATTTAACATTCCTTTAACATTAATTTCACCAGTGGAAGGATTCAGGTTGAATGTTTCTTGTGTTTTCTCTGACGTATATAAACTATATGAGTACGTGATATCAGAATTTGAACCCTCGTCTAAGTCTGTTGCATTAAGATGAATAACAAGGCTCCCTATGGGAGAATTTTCCATTATTTTTAGATTGTAACTCACTTGGTCAAAAGCAGGAGCGTTGTCATTTGTGTCTAAAACACGAACTATAACACTTGCAGTGCCAGAACGTGCAGGTGTGCCTCCATCTACAGCTGTGAGTATTAAATTATGAACAGCTTGCTGCTCTCGATCTAAATTCTTTGTTAAGATTAATTCGGCAAACTTCGACCCATCTCTCCCGGTCTGAACTTCAATATTAAAATGTGCACTTTCACTCAGATGATATGTTTTCACTGAATTGCTTCCAACATCAGGATCAACTGCATTGCTGAGAGAGAATCTCTCCCCTTTTGGCGTCGCTTCGGAAATATCTAAATGTATGACGTCTCTTCGAAACTGTGGGGCGTTGTCGTTCATATCCAGAATTTCTAGTTCTATATTAAATATTCGTACTGGATTTTCTAGTATTACTTCCAGTTTGAGATAGCAAGATGCTTTTGTGATGCAAATATTCCCTGTCTATCTTCTCAACAATGTACAGTTCACCCGTCTCTTTGTTCACATCCAGATATTTCTTATTTGCAATGATGTCGAGACGCATCTTCCTCTGATTCAGTGTTTTAACATCCATGCTGAGATCGGTAGCAAGGTTTGCTACCACTGATCCTTCTTTCATCTCCTCAGGAATAGAGTAATGACTTACTGATGTCGATACGTAATGAACTGAAGAAATAAAAATAACGATCGACACGTACCTTTTGCATGACTGCATTGTTACAGAGGATCCCGTTGTCGTGGGCGGGTTCACCGTTCGAGGTATGTTATCCGATTTAATGCATGTTTCCTCTAATGTGGAAATGTGCTGTAAAGACCTCGATCAAATTATTTTCGTGCGATTTTAAAATCCAAAAGATGTAGTCGCTATTAAGAGCTAAATACTGCTTCTTGAGACAGGTAAGGGTTTCAGCATCACGGAGCTGTCCGTTTGTTTCAGTGTCTTTTTCACTAAGATTCACTGTCATGGTGTACATGACCTGGGGTTTTTTTGGAGTAAACAGCGCCACTCCGTGCATTTAACCAATTGTTACAGTTATGGTAAGTAAAATTATTTATGTAGGCTAGAACTCAAAAATTAGTTTGAGATTGGACACCGCTGCAGACGTTGCAGCAAATAACACCGTTTATCAGTTTGTTTAACTAAATGACAAAACTTTACCATAAACATTTTACACAGGAAAATTAAATTGAATGATCTGAGAAATACAGAAACACGTGTATGGCCTACATTGGACTCTCACCTGTAGGGTGGAAGCAGCTGAGTCGCTAGTGTCTGTCAGTCCTGTGCCTCTCGGTAGACTGGACACGATGTATCTGGAGCCCTTTGGCACAGGCTGTCTAACCACCAGCTTCCCTTTCCTGGTCTCCGCTAGAAACAGACTGTACCAGTAGGCATCGTTGGAGACCAGAGTGGAATCTGCGATGGTGGAGTTCCTCTCACTGATCACACTGTTCCTGCAGGGAGGAGCCGCTTTGCTGGGCTTGGGTTTCTGACACTTGAGCACGATGGTGACCAATATGGTGATGAGCAGGAGAAATGACACCGAGCCCAGACCGATGACCAAATACAGGTTTAGGTCTGAAAAGATGTCGTATTCCAGAGGCACCTCAGTCATGTCGAGTAGGCCTTCACGGCAGTCTCCACTGTGGACAGCTTGATGGTGACTGTGGCAGACAGAGCAGGCTGCCCGTTGTCTTTGGCAACAACAACCAGTCGCTGGTGGCGCGGGTCTCTGTAACTGAACATCCTCATAGTCCGGATCTCTCCGTTGTACTGGTCCAGACTGAACAAGGTGGCGTCAGTCACCTGTAGGAACTGGTAGGTGATCCGAGAGTTGTGCACCGAGTCGGTGTCTAAGGCTATCACTTTGGCAACCAGAGAGCCTTTATCGGTGGATCTGGGGATCTTTTCCTCCACCACAGAGCCGTGCGCGCGCCACGGAGACACAATAACCGGAGCGTTGTCGTTCTGGTCCACAATAATGATGTGCACGGTCACGTTACTGCTCAGTGGAGGAGAGCCAGAGTCTCTGGCCTCGATGTGGAAAAGAAACTCCTTCTCGATCTCATAGTCAAAAGTTTTTAGTGCGTAAAGGTTCCCGTTCTCTGGATTGATGGAGAACAGCATGGACATGGAGGTGTTGGCTATCTCCTTCTCTAGGATGAAATAAACTAGATACTGGTTTTCATGGAGGTCAGGGTCAAACGCAGAGAGTGAACTCAGCAAGCCCCAGGTGCGTTATTCTCCGTTACACGTATAGTATAAAATGATTGAGGGAACTGTGGAACATTGTCATTCACATCCAGCAGCTCTAACGTCATAGTTTCATTGTCAGATAAAGGAGGAGAACCTCTGTCTGTAACAGTGAAAGTGATGTCATATTCTGGGACCTTCTCGCGGTCTAACGGCTCTGACACTACTAATTCATAATAGTTATCAGAGGACTCCCTCAGTCTGAAAGGCATGTTATCTGGAATATGCAGATCTACCACTCCGTTGTCACCTGAGTCTTTATCACTGACACTAACTACAGCTATCACTGTGTCTAATTCTACGTTTTCATTAACTGGACTCTGAAATGATTTAATAGATATTTCTGGGTGATTATCATTCATGTCTTCAACCAGAATCTTTATGGTACATTGTCCTGACAAACTATTGGCTCCTTTGTCGGTTGCTATAACTTCCATATCATAAATCCTGAAATCCTCATAATTTAACATTCCTTTAACATTAATTTCACCAGTGGAAGGATTCAGGTTGAATGTTTCTTGTGTTTTCTCTGACGTATATAAACTATATGAGTACGTGATATCAGAATTTGATCCCTCGTCTAAGTCTGTTGCATTAAGATGAATAACAAGGCTCCCTATGGGAGAATTTTCCATTATTTTTAGATTGTAACTCCCTTGGTCAAAAGCAGGAGCGTTGTCATTTGTGTCTGAAACATGAACTATAACACTTGCAGTGCCAGAACGTGCAGGTGTGCCTCCATCTACAGCTGTGAGTATTAAATTATGAACAGCTTGCTGCTCTCGATCTAAATTTTTTGTTAAGATTAATTCGGCAAACTTCGACCCTTCTCTTCCGGTCTGAATTTCAATATTAAAATGTTCACTTTCACTTAGATGGTATGTTTTCACTGAATTGCTTCCAACATCAGGATCAACTGCATTGCTGAGAGAGAATCTCTCCCCTTTCGGCGTCGCTTCAGATATATCTAAATGTATGGCGTCTCGTCGAAACTGTGGGGCGTTGTCGTTCATGTCCAGAATTTCTACTTCTATATTAAATATTCGTAATGGGTTTTCAAGTATTACTTCCAGTCTGAGATAACAAGACGACTTTGCAGGACAAATATTTTCCCTGTCTATCTTCTCAACAATGTACAGTTCACCCGTCTCTTTGTTCACATCCAGATATTTCTTATTTGCAATGATGTCGAGACGCATCTTCCTCTGATTCAGTGTTTTAACGTCCAAACTGAGATCTGTAGCAAGGTTTGCCACAACTGATCCTTCTTTCATTTCCTCTGGTATTGAATAATGAGTCACTGAAGTCGAGATGTGATGAACGAAGGAAAAAAGAACAACGAGCAGCACGTACCTTTTACAAGACTGCATTGTTACAGAAGAGCTCGTTGTTGTGTGTTGGTTCATCACAGTTCAGCCAGTACAATGTACATTTCCCTTGTTTTTCAAAATGTTATTATGGTCCTGTACTGAAGCATATTTGAATTATTTTAATCCCGAGTTTATCGGTGGATAAACTGAGCAATCGCGTTTTCGTCGTTGCTTTTCAACACCACGGAGCTGTCCGGTTTCTTCGATCTGCACTAATGACAACGATCACTGTCATGGCGTTCATTGACTGTAGTCTGTTGCGGAAACAGCGCCACCTTTTGTATTTTGTAACTCGCGTTGTTTAACATGAACCTTTTTAAAATGGATTTTTACGAGTAAATGTGGGATTTATTGTCGCTTATTCTTTTTAAAATATGCTGAAAAGAATCATTACACTGATAAATATTTTAAATCTAAAAAATGTCTTAGAATGGAAATACAATATCGCTAAATATTGATAAATGATAAATCTAAAAACAAATATGTACATTGGACTCTCACCT
>NW_024042126.1:0-21443 GCF_014851395.1 Micropterus salmoides | reverse complement strand
AGGCTTAAAGAATTCCAAACTGGTTCTAGCTTCTCAAATGTGAGGATTAGATAGCCTACTTTTTTTCTGTTTAATTCCACTTTTAATTGAATATATTTAGGTCTTCAAAAACAATAAAAACAAACAAACAAAAGAGGCAATTTTAAGAAACTATTTAAGTGGAATATTTTGGGAAATATGCTCATGCCAAGCGTTAGACAAGAAAAGCAATAACGCTCCATAAATCCGTCCATTCAGAATGAAGATGGCACCTGTCTTTTCACCACCATGAGGTTGCCAGGCACCCCGCAGAGACTTGAAGAAGTTGAGACGTTTACATATTACATATAGGCAGATAACACCACGTAAATCCACAAATTGTTATTTTTCTTTTTGTACGGATTCAACAAACAAGTTATAACATGCTAATCACATTACATCATTTGTAATGTCCTGAACTAGAACAAAGGTTATTAGATGTTACATGCACTGTTATCAGTATAAGGCTCTGTTGTCATATCATATCCTGCTAGTGTTCACTGCTTATACCTGAGGTCGTGTACTACAGTTGCTTTTGAACGCTGTAGTGAAATTCAACCTTGACTGGATCAGAAACTGACACCTAAACATAACATTCAGTTGTCCCGTTATGAAGTACTTCAATTTGTTATGTAAAACCTGCATTGTCCATCAGGGATAATAGACATGTAGGTGGATAAATGGATATTGGAGAGAGGGTCCATGAATGTGATAAAGTGCTGTCTCTGTGTGTAACTGAGGAAGAATTTGAAGCCAGCACGTTGATAACTAAGGAAAATTATAAATGCATTTTGTGATCATGGCATATTTATTCATTGCCGTCACACTGCCAGTGTTTTCTGATTTCAAATGTGAAAACAGGAATAGCATAAGAAATAAAATTCAGAGTTCAGTTTGTACTTTTGTTTAAACAAGATTTGGCTCTAAACCCAATTTGTATTATCACAAAGCTACGGTCACTGATGAAAAGTTCAGGTGAGGTTATGAGGTGTTTGCAGGACAGCAGCGATTAAGTGGCTTCGGGAAACAATGTAAAAACATTTCCCTGTGCGTCACAACGCCTTTTATTTTGCCTCTTTGGCCAGCTTGCCTCCTCTCCGTGACAGGAATGCTGAAATTTAAGCCAAGCTATTTGATGTTGTTCTTGCCTGAGATGATGTCCACTGCTGCACTTTGCACCACGGGCAAATCTCATTTGGTTGATATCTTCATCCTCTTCCCACTTTTCCGTCTCTCCACCCCTTCCTCCCTTCTATCCCATCTTTCTGCTCAGTCGCCTGGAAGCCTGGGAACCAGTCAGGGAGATTTCTAAGTGGAATAGAGACATGTTCAAACATCTCACAGTCACGGGGTTAATTATTAGTGAAGAATGTGTAAGAAATGACTTTGCCAGGCTCTTATAGACCTGACTGACAGGATTATCTCTAACACTAACATTGTTACGATCAGGGGGTGAATCAAAGTATGTGATTAGTGGTTGAGTGGGTTTTTCTGTGATTAGAGAGCAGGGCAGCTGATGGCCGATATTTCATACTGATATCAAAACAAAGAAAAGTTGTGTATAATTATTCCATGCGGGGTACAATCTAATATACCTGTTATCTTAGCCAGTAACGTGTTTTTTAAACAGATTTTTTATTAATTAATGAAATAGAAAAATTCATCAGGTTATGCTGTAGATTTCAGAACGTGACAGGTGTATAAACTAGAATAGGGGAACAGTTCGTCCATCAAGTCTTCCAACCTGAACGACAACATAGGTCGTTTTAACGAACCTCCCAATACTCAGACTTATATGAGCGTATCCTAAAATAGCGCCGCTACCGGTGGCGTTTTTCCATGCCTCCCAAAACGGCAATTTCGAACTCCGTTTCCTCGACCAGTCCTACGTTTTGGAAATCACGTGACCTATATCTAAGGTGACCAGATGTCCCAAAAAATTTGTGACAGTCCTGAATTACGAGCAGTTGTCCCGACTCCTGTATGGTTTGTCCCGAAAATTACCCTTAACATGGGTTATGTACTGTTACATGTCCACATTTGTTGTGTTTTTCCTGATGACAGGTGACTTCAATGAACAAAAATAATAAATTTTAGCCTTGTATTTTGATTTTCACGTGTGTAAATGCTTGTTTGTCGTTGAACTGCATTCTTCCCTGCAGTATAACAATATATATGTAAAACTAGCCAGTAATGATTTTAGATTAGATTTGTTGTCATTTGGGATGATACATCGGCCTCATGAGTGCAGGTATCGGCTGATGCTGATTATCTCAAAAGGCCAGATATTGGCCCGATTAATCAGCTGTCCAATAAATTTGTAATTAGTCTAATTGTGATAGGGGAAAACACATTTTTTGTAATAAATTTTTTAGTATTTTGTATTTTAAAACAAAAAGGAACATTGGTCAGTAGCATATCTCCCCTCCAGTACTGTACATAGTCACACCAATACAGTATATGCCTTTAGCAAGGGAAAGAAATACAAATAAATACAAAACTAAAAATAGTAATGTCCTATAAGTGTGCAAAAAAAAGTTGTGAGAAACTAGATCACCTCATTCCTCCCATCACCACGTATTTTCCAGGAGTTCCTCATTTTTGGACTTTCCCATAACAACGTTTGTATTTTTTATTTGGATGTAAAGTTCCTGACTTACCATTGAACAAAATGACCAATTAAGGCACTGAAGTATTTTCATTTCAAATCATCATCTGGGTGAAGAAATTTAATCTATGATTGAATTTATAAAGGATCATTTGGTCTCGATTCCTATGAAAGAATGCTTTTTGACCACTGCCTGTTCATATCTATTTTCAACCATAAATGTATTTGTAAAGACTTGAGACAGCTCCTTTATCTGATTCCTTAAAGATTTTATTAAAAGAATGAGAGGTGAAGCTACTGTCTCCTACCCATCCATAAACATGTAGTACAGTGTGTACCAAGAATTAGGGAGATCAAAATTACATTTATGGTGCTGGAATCAACCATCTTGTCCCACAATATCCTTTAAAGAGAGGATGCCTTTTCTACTCCACTCATTAAAAGCAATCAGATGACCACCTATAAGAAGGTCATGGTTATAAAATATTGCAGTATCTACATGCCAATTACCGTCTATTTTAAATTCCTGGCATACAACGTACCAAACAGTAATGCTGTTGCTAATTACAGGCCCAAACTTAGCTAATTGAAAGCGAAAAAAATAATTTGCTGCAGCCTTTCTTTTCCAATTTAAGTGAATCTCCTTTTGCAGATCAGAGACTGTTATAGCCTTTGACTGAATTCTTGAAGATGTGGTTTTTAGATCTCCAAGAAAAGCTGCAGATAAGAAACAGTAGCCTGAAGTTCCACATACTTAACACAAAAGCTCATAATGGGCAGGGCAGAACAATCCATACCTGCCACATTTTCTCTGGCATGCTGTGGCTGTCTGCTGAACAGGATTTCACAGAAGGTCTGGAGGAGTGTGTTTGCATGTGCGTTTTTGGTGTGGTGTGTGTGTGTGTGTGTGTGTGTGCGTGTCTGCATGGTGTCATATATCAGTGAGTGTGGATTTGGGTGTAGCTTAGACAAAGAGGTGGCATTCAGCCATTTCCCCCATGGAGAAACCCAGCTGTTATGCACTGATGGGGGAGAGGAAAACAGATCTCTCAGACTCCTCCTGACTACATGAATGTCCAATGAACTGCCCTTGATCTTCATGTCTTCAGGCACGCACACACACACACACACACACACATACACACATGATACAGTTCTGTCTCTGATCCTTGTCTAACTCCCTCCTTTATGCATTTCCTCATTTCCCCTTTCTCGCAGTTTCTGTTCTCTCAGTGGTTTATATGTTGTCTTGTTCACTCTCAGTCTTTTCTCAGTGCTCAGGGCTGCAGAATAATTCCCTGTGTGATTTCCCACTCTTGTCTTTTGTCTTGGCTTTGGCAATCCTGCCTTTATCCACCATGACGCTCCAATTCCAGGGCAGATTGAGAGCTGTAACTAACCATCAGCATAAACTAAGCTACTCATGACCTACAGGCACTGGAATAGGAAAAAAATACTATATGTTTTAACATTTTTGGGATACCAGACCTTATTGGCGAGCATTTTATAAAATAAACAGTAATGTCTGTTAGATTGAAGAATGCATTGATTTACAATGTTGAAACTTGAAATAGTCAGTACTTCACAATGAACATTTAGTGATCTTTTTTTTTAATCAAAGTTATATTATTATAAAATAAAAATAAAATAATAAGTTTAAGACTTGCAATAAGCTATTGTAAAAACACCACCAAACTCACATTTTCCATTTCAAGTGTTTGCTTATTATTTGTATTCTGAGTTTGATTATTTGAAGACGTGATCAAAATGAAATTCTGTTGCTTAGCTGACTTCTTCGTCCTGACTGTAAAAACAAAAGCATGGTTTCATAAACCAATTTTCAAAAGTTTGCCTCAATCTGCATTCATCTACAGTATTTATTATTGCTTTTAAATAAATCAAGCATTCATTGGCAAATTCCATTAAAGCCTTATTTAAAGGTTCAGTGTGTTTTAGTGGCATCTTGTGGTGAACTTTGCAAATTGCAACCAGGGACTCCTCGGGTGGTCCCATTTCCCGAGTTGTGAAGTTGTTCTTCCGACTGCAGTGTGTGTTCATGTGCTTTTAAGTTGGAATGTGGAATCAACATGGACGCTCCTACAAAGTTGTGTTGGATTAGTATTATCAGAGCGTATAAACAACACGCAGACATCTAGTTCACTCTACATGGACAGCAAACCAACCATTATAACCATATTACAAATTACTTTTTTGCAAATTATGAATATGCTATACGTCGTTTTGCGTGAATCAAAGTTCTGTATACTTCTTTGTGTCCCATGTATGCATGTCTTTACCGCTACTTTCTGCCACGGGCTTTCTATGTGCTCTCCCCTTACCTTTTTGATGCTTTTTCCGCCATAAAATTTTGCCACTGAAATTAATTCAAGCACTGTTTTATTTGAAAGACAAACTTTTAATAGCCACGTTTCAAGCCTACATGCCTGAGTATTTAATGATAAACATTTGGGTGGAGTATCATTCACATCCTGACATCCTAAAAGTCTAGGATGAATCTCAGACAGTGAACAAATGGTCGTCCTCTGGTACACCTTTGCTCTTGCCTCTGATTATTCTGAATTCCTTCATCCTTTGACTCTGTCTACTTGAGGACATGTGTGATGTGATGATAGTGTTTTTCTTTATGCGTCAGTTAATCACAAGATCTTGTATCAGTGATCTGCTCCTAGCGTCAGCCTCCAAAAAACCAGTGAGTTTGTGTGTGTTTGCGTGTGTGTAGGAGAGCTTTCTCATCAAAGGTTGAGTCATGAGGTCACCATATTACAGCTGTTCATCTCAGGCTTGACACACAAAAAGGATCATATTGCATAACACAGACAAATCCATGTTTGTTTCTATTATGTAGCAGATGGACAACAGAACAATGTACAAAATGACAAGACAAATGATGCATTCTTCAAAAATGTGTGTTGTTTAATATTCATACATCCATTTGTATAATCAGACTGCGGTTATTGTACTTCCAAAGTGTACAACCTATGTGCATTGTGAGTTATTAAGATTGTTAGATATACAGATGGAAGTGACATCATTTTCATAAAAAAACATCCAAGCATGCTGATAATTATCTTGTAAACTTTACAGATAGAGGTGACACCTGTGGAAATGAGTGTAAATATGCAAAAGTGACACAGTATGTACAAGAATGAATGCAGCTCATGTGACACTACTTTTTGTTTATCTCCCGTGCCCTCTCAGGTGATTGAGTCTCTGGGCATCATGATCTACAAAGCTCTGGATTACGGGTTGAAGGAGAATGAGGAGAGGGAGCTCAGCCCCCCTCTGGAGCAGCTCATCGACCTCATGACCAACATGGCTGAGGCTGAGAGGGAGGCCTGTCCCGACGAAGGATATGAGGCCACAGAAGAAGAGGATGAAGCAGAGGATGACCCTGACATCTCCAGTGTTCATGGCTACGGAGATATCCTCAAGGTAGGCACAGTAGCTGAGTAAGTGGCTCTGGCTGTCTTGTCTGTTTTTGTTTGGTCATTAGTGGTTATTTATGTTTAAACTATCTAGACAGTAATTTTGACTGATTGTGAACAAATCATTGTTTGAACCCTTAAAGAAGTATCACCCGCAAAGCTCTACAGAGCATTTTAGTGTCCTGCAGCTCATTGTTATGGTTTTACAACCAGCAACTTGACTGTTTTGGGTCATTCTCACCGCTGTCATCATCCTGTTTTCCAGCAGCAGCTGGCAGCTGTTTTTAGCAACAAAGCTCTGCTAAACTCACCGTATGCTACCTGTTTACCTATCTACCTGTTAGAGTGTAGCTGGTGAACATAGTGGGGCATTTAGCAGCTAAAGTGCAAAAGAGATATTCCCCTTAGGAGTTGGTGGAAACCAAAACAAAGCTCAAAGGAGAGTGAATATTGGAATATAATTCATTGGGTTGCCAGAAACATGACTCCAAATGAAAGCTAATGTTGCTCCATGTCTGCTGTATGTGGAAATAGGTATTATATATTATTTTTACATGCCTCATGTCACATCAACTTTATAAGATCATAAAGCATGGCAAATGTGTGTTATTTTTAGCTTGTAGTTCTGCCCCCATGTGGTCAATGACAACTGATTAATGCATCTGTGAAGATTCTCAATTATCCAAGGTTGGTTAAAATCAAATGCAACTAAACCTGGTTGAAGATACTCAAAGACGTTTCGCCTCTCATCCACAAGCCTTCTTCAGTTTTGACTTACTGGCGGGAAGTGCCAGCTGTTTAACCTCTGTGGGGTCATTATCAAGATGATGGATACCGCTTGGTTACTCTGAGGAAGGCACAGACATATTAGTGGGAAAACTAAACAACCACTACACAAACACATGGCTCAAGACAGAAGGGCCAACTTTTCAGGTCAAGACTCAACAGTTAACTTACATTTGAAGGATAAAGGAAACTCCTTCAAGGACAACAACGTAAATTCTGGATAGGGAGGACAGATGGTTTGAAAGATGAGTCAAAACAGCCATCTACACCAGAGTAGAGAAACCACCTCTCAACGGGGGGAGAGGGGCTGAGACACCACTTATGCTTGACTTACAATGCTGTCCTTTCATCCCTTCCAAGGCGATTAAGCAAACGCTCACATATGGCCTCATGTGAGAATGCCATCTCCGGTCATCCAGACTTGGCCTCACATGACTCCAACAACCACAACAACTGTCGTCATTACAGACAGAAGCACTAACGAACCAAGCGGTTTCCATCACCTAGATTGTTGATTAAGTTAGAGAAAAGCAAAACATTAAGAAATGTTTTAGTCCACATTTGACAGAGGGCTACTACAACAGCTGTGAGAAGTCTGATTTCATGAATTTCAGTAATGGAAGAACTATACAATTAGTTACTGTAAGTTGAGCCCAGACACCAATTTAAATGATCTCCTTCACAAGTGAAAGTCCTGCATGCAAAAGTATTGTCAGCAATATATGCCTAAAGTTTGAAAAGTAGAATTGCAGGTTATACAGACTGTCTCCTTTCAGAGTGGTATATTATTTGTATTGTCGGATTATTATCACTGACACAATAACTTGTAAGCATTTCTATGGTGTAGCTGGTTGAGGAGGAGCTAATTTTAACTACTTTATATACTGTTGGGTAGTTATTATACATCATATATTAAGCTTGTTATCATATGTTTTAGATGTAGTAAATATAGCTGTTAAATAAATCTAATGAAGTAAAAAGTATAATATTTATATATCCAGTAGAAGTATAAAGTATCTTTTTAAATTGGAAATACAGTTCTTGACTAAACATAATCCGGATGGACTCCAGGAACAGATGATATCAGCGAGGGTAACTCTTCAGGAAAAGACATGTGTGAGAAAATGAAAATGTTAAGCATGGCTCCGAACACAGAGAATAAAACCACAGTGCAGTCTGGCTGTCGGCCTCATGCTTGCTGGGAGTCATGTCTCACTGTTGTCCAGTGGAGCCCAGAGTCACTGTGTCAGACCTCACATGGTCTCACACTGTTTACGTAATGTCCACATACCCAGTCACACACACGAACACACACACAGCAACAGTGCCCTCCAAGGAGATGTATCTGAGCAGTGTGGCAGTCTGGCTGGCCCAATGGCTAGCTAGCTGTCAGTTCCAATTGTTGTCTCAGTATTTTTCACCCTCAGACTATTCACTCTCTGTACTCCCTCAGTTTACCTTTTGTCCTACTGTACTAACCCTAGCTGACATAGAATCCACTATTAACTGTTTTTAACCACATTAATTCACTTAAAGGTGGGGTATGTGATTACAATCCAATACGTGTCTTTTTGTCAAATTTATATCTCCTCACAGTCCGCAAGCTATCCGTTCTGTGTGCGCTGAAAAAAATCTGATTTTTGTATACAGCCCTGGCTCAGTAAATGGGAAACAAACAAAGTGGCCCTCACCCCGCCACACAACAATATTTTAGCCATTCCAGCCATGATATGTATGTCAGGTAATGTTGAATTAGGCCTACTTGCCCACGGTGATGTTGTGAGAGTTGTGAGTATCGCTGTCTGGAGCTGGTGTGCTGGCTCTGGGACCATCTCATCCTCTCTGCATGTTAGCTTCTCAGCAGCAACTGTAGCGACAGTTCACGTTGGTTACATTGCTTTGCTGTTCTGTTGTTTGCTCTATATCATGGTGTTTGTCATTGAACTGGATTTCTCCAGAATTGCAGACCCTACCTTTAAAGTTATGTGTTTTTTTGTATGTGAAATCAACCACCATAATGCATTCATTTACCCTGGGTACAGCATGTTCTGTTATTCCCACACATGTGAAAGGATGTGGGCAGGAAGAAGCAGTTGTCTGGTATTTTCTGTGTTTAGTGAATTTATTTCTCTAACTGGGATGCAGTCTGGACAAATGGATGCCATGAACATGCCAAGCATTGACCCAGGGTGTCTTCTGTTCCTCTGAGCGAGACAAGGACATATTCTGTTATCACTGTCGATCTGCGTGTGAGAGAGTGTGTGTGTGTGTTTGAGCAGCAGCATGGCCGACCTCAGGCATAGTTGTCTTGTGAATTGTTTTCATCAGTCACTGTTGACATTTCTAAACAACAGTTTAGTTTTGTCTGCAAATGTTTTTTGGGGTATTTTGTTTTTTGGAGTGCTTTACATAACTCCCTTTTGTTGAGTATGTGATAGTAATATCAGAATAACATAGATATTGGTAGCCATTGTTGCTTCTAGCATTGCACAGAACTTTGTATTGAATTTTGTAATAGATTCCTGTGGTGCATACTGAAAATCTCTTCTTTGTCTCCCTTGTAGCTTTGCACAGCTCATCTACCCAGTCTATCAGACGCACCCAATCACTACCAGGCAGTGTGTCGTGCTCTGTACACAGAAACCAGGGAGCTGCGCACTTTTCTGGAGAAGATCAAGAGTGCCAAGGAGGTGGGTTCTTATTATCATCATCATGGCTGAGAGCTCATTAATTGCCGTATAAACCATCCAACCAAGCCTGTGTTTCAGTTGCACATTAAACAGCAGATTCTTATTTATGGTTAATGCATAAACTCTCGCTTTATAATACTAGTCTTATTTAAAAACACTGCCTGTACTTCACTCTAATAAAAGGTTACGGGAGGACCACTGACTTTTACGTGAAAGACATAGTGAGGCTTCACTTTAGAAGATTCAGCAGGGTGACCTTACATATCCTGCACACTAATCAACACGACTGTCACTCTCTGTGGGTGTACCACTGATAGTGCTGGCAGGGGCCACATTAGTATTGTGGAACTGCTGGGGCCTGTGGTGATTGTCATTCATATGAAAAGACATATATCGGTCTGCATATGAATGGTTTTGACACACTCCAAACCCATTTTGAATCAAAATGCATGATGATTATATTCTTGGTTCTTCTCTCTGCTTTTATGTATAAAGGGTTCAAATGAGGAAACCAGCAGAGCATAACAGTCATATCTGAGTGAGCCATCTTGCCCGTTTCAGTATTAAGCCAGATTTCTGAGAGGAAGGGTTTAATTGTAGCATGTAATAGGTATGGACATAGCAGAGAATAATAATTAATATATTTCATTTGTAATGCACATATATAGACACACATAGACATGAGGGCAGTGTACGAACTGCCGTGTTTCCTGTGTGACAGAGCAGTGGCACTCACTGATTCAGAAAGGCATCTGTGGATAAAGAAACGAATGGACACATCAGTGCACAGCCTATATTCCTCAAGCTATGACATAACAACCAATAAATCTGTCTCAAAGCTTTCACTAATGCTGTTCTCTGTAAGAATAAGTGAACAAAACCTGACATTTTTTACACAGTGCGCACCAAATAGAAACTCCATTTTATGCCAGAAATCAGGTTTATGCATAAAACATCACACAAAGAAAAAGACAAAACAATATCTAGTTGACAAACATCCCTCAAAAGCATGTTAAAGATTTTAATCACTCATAATAGACAATTTAACATCCATTAAATTAAACCCTGGTTCCCTAAAACCTTTCATTTTAATACATCATATTACCCTTGATTTGCAACATTAGGGGACTGGACACTTGAATAAATCAAGTCTGGGGCATCAGGGAATTTAAGTTTTCACTGTGGTCTGCTCTTTCACAATCACATTCAGGTGTTTAACCCCTTAAAGGTACCATACATGGTAATTGCACCTTGATATTACTGTCATATGAAAGTTTAGGATGTTTTAAGGCACAAAATTAAGATATTCTGTTGAATGAACTTAAAGCAAACTCTTTAGTCCTAAACTTGCCAGCACCTGCACCACCATTAACAAATGTGTGCAAATAGAACAAAAGTGAGAGTGAAGGCGGCATGTTTTTTTGTTTCTATTGATATTATGATTTGTATCCATCCATCCAACCAATTGGTGGTACACATCAGAGTTTCCATCAAGATATTAGGGTATAAATTGGGGTACATGATTAAACAAGTTATAGCAATTTAACACTGCATATTAGTTCAAGTGAAACATAAGATTCAGTCCTCCTCACCCCATTGGAGTTAAATGTAATATTTAGACAAAATATGTGTACATTTTTGCAGTTTTTTTGGCATGAAAGTGGTTAAACTTGACAACAATGAGTATAAGGACAATATAATGGCTATCAGCAACTTGGCGTACTAAGCCTAGTGTACCTCACTAGTGTTGTAATGTCCAAACAGTCCGATGCAGCCGTGCAGTATGTGGATGACAAGCTGTGCTCTCACACTTTGCTGGCTGACAGGTTGAAGAGGGCCACTGTGAAGAGGGAGTGACATGTTTGTTGTGCATGTCCGACATGGATAACAATATCTGGAGACATGCTGACTCTCAGTCTGCCAAAAGCACTGAGCTCAGGTTCTCACCGCTAATATTGAGACAGTCATGATTCAAATAATCATGCATGAGGCTCCTGCTGCAATGGTAGTAGTTGGGTCTGTGATAATTATATTTTTCAAACTTGTCCACATACCGTAAAGGATTAATGCTCCTTCAGTGTATTACTGGTATGCTGTCTGTTATGGGTCATGTGTCCATATTCAAGGAGGGGCTGGAATGTGATTTCCAATTATTTCCCTCAGTGATCTGCAATTAGCTGGTTTGCACAGTTAGAATGCGTCATAATCACTATCTTTCTACTTAATGAAAAGGCTTGAAATGTTCATAGTATTATTATTTAAATCACAATTTTTTTCATGTTACCCAAGTTCATATTAAGGCTGATAGTTCATCTAAACGCAAAGCCATGTCTTGTTGCTATACAACATGAAAAATGAATTGTCATTCATTAAGATCAAGTGCAGGAGTCATTTTGTGCTTTGTCTCCTCAGGAGCATTTTGGAGCTCAGCTGTGGGTTGAAACATTTCCTGTGGTGTGTGTGTGTGTGTGTGTGTGTGTGTGTGTGCGTGCGCCACCTCAGGGTTCCTTCCTGCTACGCACTATTGCTGCTGCCCTTTCAGTGTGCGTAATGCATCTGAATGAATAGAGGGGATTTGGTTGGTTACATAACTCTCTGTTAGGAGAGAGAGGACTTATTGCAGGGTGGAGAAAGTTGAGAAAGAAGCCTAAAAAACAGGATATTTTTAAGCCAAGAAACTCAAGTAGTAATGTTTTTATCATCATTTAGTATTTTATATAACACTTAGGTACACATTTCTTGCACATTATTATAAATAATAATTGTAAAAAATAATGCAAAAAAATGTAAACTTGTTAATTATCTATGACTTCAGCTACAGAAATGGAATTGTTAGGACACTCATGAAGCAAACACTGTGCAATGATTATTATTTGACCCTACTTCTATCCTATCTATTTATTCTTATTCCCCTTTCTAGCCACGGTCTGTCTGTCTATCCAAAAACTACTGGATGGATTGCTATGTCATTTTTTACAGGCATTCATGACTTTTTATCTAGCACCATCATCAGCATGTTGTCTTATCTGCCTGTTCTCCCTCTGTGTTGTTGTGAAGTTTCAGAGCGACAGAGACAAACTCATTCTCATGCCTGCCTGCATGTGCACGGTGCGAGAGGAGATTACTCTGAGCAGGGAGACAAATAAAATAAATATAATAGACTTTTGTATATTTCTCTTTTTTCCCTGAAAGGTATACTATATATAATTCACTATATTTGTCTCTGGTCATTTTTCAGAAGTCGCTGAGAAACTGAAAAAGGTAGGCAGTGGACTACACCACTGTGAGGCACATGGGGGGGAGGACATATTCTTTGAAAACGTAAAAAAACGCATTGGACTCGTGGTAGAGAATGAGAGCTGTTAACTATTTGTGTACCAAATACATTGACTTGACGCTGATGCACAACAGTGTTTGATTTTAATTTTTGGATCATAATTATTGCTAGGGAGAATTCAGTAGTTGCTGAAAATTCTACACCCTTGTCT
Organism: Micropterus salmoides; assembly: GCF_014851395.1. NCBI lineage: Eukaryota > Metazoa > Chordata > Actinopteri > Centrarchiformes > Centrarchidae > Micropterus > Micropterus salmoides. The sequence goes on along the minus strand of NW_024042126.1, from coordinate 8,407 downwards.
AAATTTGTGTGAAACAAACGTACCTGTCGTACATGTCCATGTAAACTATTACCCCATTATTTGGTTTTGGTTCTTTATTAAATGTGTAGATACAATAAACACAAGGCGGAAATGATAAAATGTAGGTCAACAATAAGCCTTTTGCCTCCAGATACAAAAAGCAAATAGTCATCATCAGCACATGGGAGACTAATGAGCAGTATGTATGTGTGTGTATGAGCAGATGTGTGGTTGTGTAACTGTTATGTGATTTCTCCGTCTGTTAATGTATGTATGAGTCTGTGTCTGTGTTTATCTGAGTTGTGTATCCGTATGAGTGTGTGTCCATATACATTATGTGTGTGTGTGTGATATACCCAGGAGTAAGACCCCACTTGCCGGTCTTATGGCAGAGCTGTGCCGACCCACAGGGCATCTATCTTTGTCTGTCCACCACTACCAGCCATGGCTGCCAAATAGTTGCTTTGTCTCTCCCCAAAGACACCTGCTGCTGCTGGAGTTTCAGAGAAAAACAGCTGAATTAGTGGTGATTCACAGAAACAAGCCTGGCTCCTATTTGCTCAGGGATAAGTACTTCTTGTCAGCTCTTGAGAGCTGAAAATGAATAACAAGGAGAGCAGAATTCCAGAGAAGAAAAAAAAAGGTTGTAGATGCAGTTGGTAATTGCCCTAATTACTCATGTGGACTTGCATCAGTGTTGGTTTTGTCCACACGAGGGTTGCCGTGCATGTTTCAATTAAAATGCTGTCCCCATCAAGTGCAGAGAGCACTGCTTAATCAAACCTTTTGAAATGGAAATATGTGGCTTTGATGCAATTTCATGACAGGCCACTCATACCAATGAGACAATGGTGTTTAAAAGCAAGTCTTTAAGCACTTCAGCACTACCTTGTGATACCGATGTATAAACTGTAGCATGCAGAGTTATTATGCAGCAAAATGCATTATGTTGTGAGTGATGTTATGTAACTGCTACATTGAGCCTAACAGTTCTGTTCCCTGGCAGCATGTTGGTGAATTGAGATTTCCCCGTTGGGCTAAGGTCTTAACTCTGCAGTCAGCTGGGCAGACTCCCGTGATTGTCTTATCAAACTCTCCTCTGCTGTGACGTGACAAAAACAACCTTGCCACAAAAATGAACCAGGGAGAACATTCTGTCTGCCAACTCCTTTCTGTTACATTTTGTTTACTTCTCCCAGCTGTTGCTTTCAAAGCACCTGCAGAGGAATGCTGGTTCTCCCCTTGTTTCCCACAGATAGGCTGTCAGTCAGGCTGCCTGTGTTTTACAACACTAATGGCCTCACGTTGTCCAGTTTCACGCAAGTGTCAGGATGGAGGAGCTGGACTTACTGTTGACTGCCTGATCACAAGGGACTGTCAGTTTCACATCTGGTGGAATTTGTGATTTTATTATATTTAAGATTGCCAGTACAATTTTTCAAGAACATGCTAGCAACTCTGTGAGGCTGTAGTGCTTACTGTAAAAACAAAAGTAAATTTAAAAACAATGTTTTGTTTGCAAATGTGTAATGGGTAATGTTTACAGTGTTCACTGTCTTAGCTTAGCGTATTAACATGGTATTATTTGCTGATAGGCAATATAATGTGCCTAAATGAGCAGACATTTTAACATGACATGGTAGGAAAAGTAGAAAACAGAATCTACGGCCATGCTACTAGGTCTGTGAGGCTAATGCTCATTTTAAATAAAAACAAACTAAATGATCGATAATACCCGACCCTGTACACAGGATAAGCGGTTGACGATGGATGGATGGATGGATTATCGATAAGATTGATATTTAGCAGTATAAAAATGCTAGTGGTTGATAAGGTAGTGGTTGTGAAGCTAACATGCTCACAATGATGATGCTTACATGCTAGTGTTTAGCAGGTAACGTTTACGATCGTCACTTTCTTTACTTTTTGTAAAAATGTTAACATTTGCTGACATGGGAATCTAGCCTTAGGCACAAACTATAGTCACATACAAACTTAAATTTGACCTGATTTAGGTGCTTGGGTGAAATGTCAAGGGACCATTGAAGTTAATGCAATTCATCATGTGAGGAAAATGAATGCACGTCAGCAAATGCCTATGTCAATCAAAGTTATCATTATAAGCTTTAATTTGATAAACTATGAACAGTTATTTTAGGTGGCACCAAGATACAGTGTTTATGTAATATTGGTGACAGGTGGTGCATCACATGTTAAAAGCTCCTGTTAGCTGTCCGTAAATTGAAACTCAATGGTACCTGAGTGTCTACATATTGAAAAAATAAAACATGTTTTTCCTACCACAAAGGTAACTAAACTGGAGAAACAACTATGACTTTGTTGGTTCACATGTAAGCCTATTGGCTCTTCATCTTTCCCTTTTTTAGCTTTACCTCTTTTTTTAACATGTTGTGTCTGAAATTGTCTTTATGATTTTTTATTTTATATTCAAACAATGTCTCTCTCTCTTTTCACTAGAACCTCCGTAAAATGGAGCATGAGTCATCAGTGGAGCCTGGCCACGACCTGAATGACCTACAGAATGCTGACTGGGTAGGCATTTAGACTCTTGACCTATGACCTCCAACAACTGATCATTTCTTCTGATGAACGTCTAACTCACCAAAAAGCACAGGGGGTTTCTTATCAAAGATTTTCCACAATTGCATGTTCACATAAAGAAATCTTTATGACTGCATGTTACACTCTAAATAGGCAGTGATTAAAGAGCTTCTCAGGAACCATGTTGAGATGGATAGAACCACTGCCCTTGATGAACCCTCCTTATTTTGTGTGCACAGAGAGGTCAGAGCATAGAGGATTGTTATTTTCATATTCAAAGGGTCATATTATTTTCTACTTCCCCTTTCTCATGTTGCCCTTTGCGTCCTCCCATCAGGCTCGATTCTGGGTTCAGGTGATGAGGGACCTGCGTGATGGAGTCAAGCTGAAGAAGGTGCAGGAGCGGCAGTACAACCCTCTGCCCATCGAGTACCAGCTCACTCCCTATGAGATGCTCATGGACGACATCAGGTCCAAACGATACAAACTGCGCAAAGTCATGGTCAGTGTCCAATTTGGACCACATGTAGCCCCATGTGTGCCACCGGCTTGCTGTACTTCTGCTATACAATTGTTCCAATCCCATGGGAAATTGCTTGGAAAAGCTTGCAACACTGTTGTGTAATAAGTCTATGCTGGGACGTTGCTCTTTTGGATACCAGTGTAGTGCTTGATTTGACTGTGGTCGGAGGTTTTACAGACTAAACTGTTAATCTATTAAAAGTAAAAATTTTGATGAATAATGGAAATAATCATTGGTTGCAGCATTGCTAACGGTCCTGGATTTGGATGTCCTGCAATAAGCATTTTTACATGTTATTAAACTTCATGATCTTTTCTATAAACTTCTGAAACAAGCAGGATTTGTGAGCTAGATTTACACAGTGATTTCAAGATAGTTAAGGAATCAAGCCATTTCTGTCTTCATGTCAGTGTTTACTTTTTTGCTCTGTTTTTATCTGTTCTGTTGTTTCAGGTAAATGGAGACGTCCCGCCCAAGTTAAAGAAGAGCGCTCATGAAGTCATCCTGGAGTTCATCAGATCGAGACCACCTCTCAACCCCGTAAGTTCAACTTAACAACCCATCCTTGTGCAGCCTATGAAAACTTGTGTTAATTAGAAAAGACCAGTGGACTGTCTTCAAATGAAGAAAGATTTTTACCTTTCATCTCCCCGTCGTGTGGATCCTGACCCTGAAGTTGGGAAGAAGCTGATTTGATGTACCTAACACCAGAGACATCATGATTATTAATTGATAAAAATAGATGTCACCATACTTGAAGATGTATGGTGCAAAAGCAAACTGTTTTAGAGCTTCTCTGCACTGTGAATTCAGGGAAATGCTGCATTCATCAGTTCTGTACTGATATAAATCATACTGCAATACTCGCAAGCGCTGTTTCAGCAGGATGCTGAACTCTACATAACAGCCAGTCACGGGAGATATGAGATATAAACAGGCTGCCAGCTATAACCCTGTTTGTTTCAGGCAGTTGTTGTACTTCACTATACTTACACTCTGTCATTGCGCTAGGTGTCAGCTCGTAAGCTGAAGCCACAGACTCAGCCTCCTCCAACACTGCATGAGCGGATCCTGGAGGAAATCAAAGCAGAGAGGAAACTTCGACCTGTGTCACCTGGTGAGGTCCGCAGGGGAAGGCTGGGTAAGGAAACTCATCGCTTCTTTGTACCTGCTGCATTTATTTTTATACCTTTGTTGCGCACACACACAGTGTGCACACTCTCATGCACATGAAAACATACTTCAGTCTGAAATGTGTTTTTTAAGGTGAAGTATGGAGCTGATGCTTGCAACTTCAGGACATCATGTGCTAATCAAACAAATTCAAATGAGAGATGTGTAGTAACTTTATTATTTTGACCTATGTTTTACTTCCTTTTACAATTTACAACACTATTATTTGTGCCTCTGCTCTTTGCTGTTGTAGCTAATGCTGCCTAACCTTTCATGTTTGTGTTGCAACTAATTCCTATTATTGTTTTGTTGACTACATTGCAATATAGTGGAAGTTGTTCATGAATAATGATGCTAAGTGTCTGCAATTGCATTAACACAACAATGCTAAAACCACTACTGTTTCTGAATGTCAGTAATCTCTTACCATTGGCTATGGCTTATTTGAAATCCTATTATCTCCCATCATGAAAAAGGTTATACTTCAGTGATCTAAAACTAGACAATAAGCATGCTATACCCCTGCCTTTCTTGCCAAATACAAGCAGATTACATCCGTTAATGTATTATACTCTCTATAAGTCCTGCTTTAGCTTACCTCCTAATCACAAGCAATAACCATCCGATGCCATGACTGTTTCTCGTTGCAGTAATTCGGCCACTTAGCATGTCTTTCAGTTTTGATGCGTCAGGTAAAGTCTACTTCCCTGCTTACCTGGCTTTTTATCTCTTTCTGTTTCCCACCTTGTTGTGGCTGCTCATCTGCTCTATCAGATCACACTGCACACACATCAGACTTTTTGTATCAGCCCACTGCACACACATTTCATGTCATGCTTCAGTGGTTGGTGATGGTTGGCTGTGGTCTGTGGAGGTGAAACATGGTGATGTGGGACACTGGTCAGTAGGAGGACACTGTTGAGAGCAAACAGATGAGTGACGCATTGACCGGCAGTACAAACACAGTTCTATAGTCAGGGCACAGCAACCACCGAGGACACTGAGGTAATGTCCTTTGAGTTTTTATTAAGGAATTTGGGGTATTAGCAAATTAAACATAACATTCGTTTGCAGCTTAATATATATTTCAATTTGACTACTTTTAGCATTTAGTTCATCTTGGAAAAATGTAAATATAATTTAATTGAACAATAACAAATAAAAATAGTTTTGAAAACTGCATGAAAGACTGCAGAGTAGCTTAGCTAATTACCACACATATGTGTTTTGGATGATGATCTTTATCATATTTATCATCTCAGTAAGTACAACAATAGGCTGGCTGCACACCAACATTTGATTGAGAGTTTGCGAAAACTACTACAAAGAAGTCGAGATAAATTGCTGAAAGTGAGGATAAATGAACTTAGGAACAACCGAATGAAGGGACTTGGACTCAGTATTTCTAAAACCCTGCAACCATAGAAATTAATCAATTACTCTTTGTTGAAAGTTACATCCCTTCACAAACTGGCTGTAGTTCTATTGTTTGCGTGACATTATCCATTGTTTTAAAATGTAAATGCCAAATGTAATGCTATAAAACAGTACCCAATCTCATGACAGTATGAGATGCAATTAAAAACCACAGAATTTTATTTATGCAGGATTCAGGTCACATTTACTTACATGTCATATTTTTCCTCCCTTTTGAATCTTCTTGCCTGGGAAAAATAAAGAAGAAAATGGTTGTTATGATGATGACTGATGATGAGTAACATGGCATGTACACAACTCGCAGCCTGTGGTTTTTGACACGAGGGAATCCTAACTTCCCATTAGCATCTGGCTGTCCTAAAGAGAAAGATTAAACCTAGCTCTGGCTGATTGGAACAGATCAGATCGCCTAACAGCGGATTGGGATATTTTAAGGGCTTTACTGTTCTTGGTGCCCTCTATGATGATACTGAATTAATGACCAGTGACGGTTTAAATGATGTAACATTATCCTGCTGAGTTTTATTTATTCTATGTCATTGTTTGTTCTTTTATTTTTGTTTAATACTTATGAGTAGAGCCAATGTGAAATTCTGAAGAGTGAGTTGTGAAATGACATTATTGTGGCACTTCAAATCCTGGTCAGAACAGTACAGCTCATACAGTCTGTTTTACCTACAGCTCCTGTCAAATAAAAGCCCAGGATTATCTCACTCCTGAAAAATGTCCCTGGTTGTTGCTGCTGAGCCCCCAGGTCACGCCAAGTGTCACCTTTGCTAAGTAAATCATCTGTCAAATATACTGCTGTTATGTGAATCTTAAGTAGAAGTGTGTGCAGCCACCCATCTAATCAAGGAATGAGAAGGAGCAGCCAAAAGAGTTACCACCACCTCTGTGTCTTCAAAAATCAACTCCATACACAAGAGTCTTTCATGTGCCACGATGACTTTGCAGAATTTAATCAGGGAACAGATGGATCAGTGTGCAGCCTCATGCTCCAGCACTGGACAGGATATACGTTCTCCCAGTAGTGGTATGTGTTTAGCATTAAATGCATATGACCAGCTTTATGCTATATACAGTTTTGATTGAGGTGATAAGATAATACTGCTGAGGCAGGCAAATCAGAATAATGCTGCGCTCCACTTTCCCTCTCTTGAAACCAGTGTCTCTCATCACACAACAAGCTTTATCACCTCACGCTTACTCATTCATGCTGTCCGATAATCTGTGTGCGTCTTCGAACTCCCTCTATAATGGATCATTCCCACGCGAGTGAGCAGTTTGATTCCTCCTTTGGTCCATATTTCACGGGGAGATGGTACAGACCCGCTGACACTTGCATGAACATGATTAAGGTTTAAATCAGGAACAAGAAGATACTGTTTTAGGGATAAATCCATTTCACAAGATATATCATGCACTTCTGAGTCCATTTAGTTGTGTCGTGGTGTTTTTCCCCATAACTGGCAACATGGAGATGGTGTGTCCTACTGACATGTTTATAATGTATAAACAATTTATGGAATAGCTTGAAATTTTGGAAAAATACACTTGCCAAGAGTTAGATGGGAAAATCGACTCCACTCTCATGCCTTTGAAGGAAATATGAAGATAAAACCAGAAGAATCAGAATCAGAATCAGAATTCGGTTTATTGCCAGGTACATTTTTTCACACGCACAAAAACACACACATGATTAGACTATCAGTTGACTATAGGCAGGACTCAACGATTCTGATTCGTAAATCCTAAATCGGGGAGAGCCCTAAAATTCTTACAACACTTTACTCCCCGTAAAACCACATTTCTTTTTCTGTACAGATTAAACTATCAAGATACAATAAGTTAATTAGGGAGCTTTAGATGTGCTGTTAAGAAGATTTTTTTTGATGTTGGACATCTAATTTTCAGCAAGAATAGTTTCCCCCCAAAAGTTTACTTCTTTTAAAACAAAAACATTTTCAGCTCAAACATGAATGCATAATATTTGAGTTTTGATGTCTTTCCAGAAGCAACGGGCAAGGATTTGTTTGCCAATCCAAAATTTTGGCATTCAGCAGTCCTTCAGGAAAACCCCAAAATTGGCAGACGAATTTAACCATCAACACCAAACGATATGCAGCAATAAGACATGTAGAATTTTAACACAGCTGTGTGACTGTATACATAATACATACCCCACAGCTATAGGATCACACTGTATAGCTATTTATAGGCTCATATAACCACCTTTGACTGAAAGCAACACCTTGGCCTCAGTTAAAAAGCATGAACAAACCAAGTCGAGGTAGGGGGGGTCCACCAAAGAAGTGAAAATTAGCCACATGAAACCACCAGAAATGCAATGTCTGCATTCATCATGATATATTTTTGGGATCTAACAGCACAGACATACCAAACGGTGGAATATTCATATAGCTATCATAATGAAGAAGTGTCCCCTTTTAGGTTTTGGCAAAACTCGCAGTATGCCACAGGATTTGTCCGTTCTGGATTAGGTAAAGTATGAGCACTGCTGTGGTTTGGAAGGCCTCCCTTAACCTAATGCCCTTGTCTGTCTACCTCCTGGCTGTAAGTAATATCTCCTCTATTTAAATATTGAATACTGAAGCGTAGTCAAGACACAAGTACAGTGTACAATTATGGCTAGTTTGTTTGTGTAGTAAAGTCTAAAATATGGTGATGTAGTCTCTAGGAATCTTAGATTGT
>NW_024042125.1:0-24110 GCF_014851395.1 Micropterus salmoides | reverse complement strand
GGCATAAACACAACATAGTCATTCTCCCTGCATGGTGTGGTGACACATAAAAATGTGACTAGAATTTCAAAAAGGAATTTAAACAGTTTATCATTCAATAACAAAGTTCAGATTCAAATGCAACTAAACTACAGGTATGAATTAAATGCTATAGAACAAGCTGCCCCAACTCCATTTAACAACATTTTTGGTCAACAAGTGCAAGAAAATGCAATTTAGGTTTTATGCAGTCTACAAGAAACCTGCCCCGGGAGTAATGGAAGTGTTCATTATCTAATCGCTGGCATGCAACCATATTTAATGGTCTGAACGAGAATGAAAGAAGGTTTAAATGAGTTTAAAAAAAACAATAATGGCAATCCTCTACCTCTCCTTCCTCTACCTTTCACACAATTCTGCCTGAACAGAAAAACTCTCTGAGCGTGCAGTTCACACTGTAAAAGGGGGGAAAGGGAGATGAAAGGCTAAAGAATGAGAGAGGGAGAGAGAGAAAGGGAGACAGAGAGGTCCCTTTGATGTTCGCTGCTACAAACATCACAAAGTCAACTCAAAGGGTTTGTTAAAAATGCATGACATGCACACAACTAGAAAATAAGTAATGAACTTAAAGAAATAAAGATCAAGTGATTTCATACATGCCCTGACTTCAAAGAATCAACTTGACTTGAGGGGAGGAAAATAGAGGAGAAAAATACATATCAATGATTTTCTTCGCTCTGAGATTGCAGACTAATATCCTTCTGTACCGCACAGTGGGCCGGACAGAGCTGGAATTGAACCAATGAACGAATTGAAAGGAAGGCTAGAGGTTATTTGGACTTATAGAGAAGTTTAGGCAAACATTCATATGTTCTCTGTCAAGTAGCCTGACAGTACTCTAAGTGAACCTGCCATGCCAGCGGGAGTGTAATAGACACAATCTGACTTTGCATTACAGCGATGGAACACCAGTTTGAGGCAAGGAAGCAGATAATTGCTACATAATTACATGCAACAGCAGCCATTAGAATATCCGATAAAAAAAGGGAAACACAATTATGAGAGGACGGTAATGAGGATTCAATCGACAGGGACGACGTTGCCAACACCAGAGAGACCTCTGTTCCCTCCCAGTTTGCCTCACATATGCTGGCACACAGTCCACCATCTGGCAGTGGACACAAGCATGAAATGACCAGATACTACGCAACATAATGATTTTGACTATATTCATTTTTTTTATCTTAAGGCACACCTTTTATTCATTAATTCTTTTACATCAAAGCGGGCTTTAGGGAAAAAACGCCATGTGAACTTTTTATTCAGCTGACTTTGTGCAAAATTTGACACCCAAAGCATTTCCATCAAACCTCCTGATGCTGGTTCAAAGCTTGGGTATGAATGACAGATATGGGTAGCTTCTAATCAAATTTATGCCAGCTTGCCAGCTATTCACATGTTTAATAAGCCAACAGCAAGGTAATATCCACTCATTAACCTGGCTATTGCTATCAGGTTGGTTTGCCATAATGTATATATCTGATAAGGCCGTATTAGTGCGCCACTGTGCCTTTTTCCCCTTTCCCCCATTATCTTTATTCAATACTCACAAATGTAATCCACTGAATTGAAATCTTTTCCAGTTCAAGTCAATGAATGTAACCATAAGCCATGGTGGCTAAACCTCAGGAGCATATGAATAAATCAGCAGAAGAAAAGGGGGGGGGGGGGTGGGGGGGTGCAGAGGGAGGAGTGGACAAAACTGGATCCTTTTCACCCCTTAGGTCTCCCCTGCTCCCCGAAAATGTAATCGGCTTAACCCATGGTGTTGTTGTGGGTTCTCTAGCATGAGCCAGACTGTGCCAAACCAGATCCCACCAAGACCAGAGAGAAGCAAAATCAATGCCATACACCCTCTGACTAATGAGATTTCCTCTGTTGTGTGTCAAGAGGGTGTGGGCATGTGTGTGTGTGCATTTCAGGTGCTTGTGTACAGTACGCCTTCGCACTCTGTGTGTATCTGTACCAATGTGCATATTTCGTAAGGAAGGTGGTGGGTGGTTAAATGTGTGACATTTCCTCACAGCTGGGGGCATCTTGGGCATGCTCGGGGGTAGAAAATACTGTGTACGTGCTGAGGAGAGGGGATGGAAGAGAGGGAGCCGTGAAAGGGGTATGGGTATAGGGGTGTGTGTGTGTGTGGGGGGGGGGGGGTATTAGAAAAGCCTGGGGCACCCAACTGTGGTGGCATTGCAGAAAGGTAGGGTAGTCCTCTCTTTTCTCTCTCCTCACGGGGTTTGTGTTCTCTTTAGAGAGAGCGATGATGAATTATTAAGCTGAATCTTGAGAGAGCCTAGAGGAGGAAGATGGGAGGTGCTAAACAGGAGTGGTTAGAATGGGCTGTGTGGGAATAAGCAATGTTGAGCATGAGAGGAGGAAGCACACAGGATCAAGACGTGTCTGAGAGCACAGGAGGTGCAAAGTCTCTATGGCCGTGTTGTAAAATATACTGCAGCCCAGATATGCCTCTCATCCACTTGGGCCTTTAAACTTCACTTTTGGAAGCACTGGCTGAGCTAGGAGTTGGTATTACCTTTCAATTACTGCTGATAAATCTACGTAAGGCTTTGGGGAGATCCCACTTTAAAGCTGGCTAACGAGACTAATTAACTAACGAGACCTGGGGGGTTGTGAGGAGGGGTCTACGCTTTTTTCTTTTGCACCATTACAGATAATCTCTTTTTTTCATACTGAATTTCTTTATCTGAAACCCGTCTTTGATATCATAATCTTTTTGTCTATTCAGTAAAACAAAATCATTAAGTACTGTCAGGGTAGTGCCAGGGTAACTCATTCGCTTGCTTGCTGAGGCTAAAAGACTTAAGAATTTAGTGTTACCATGAATATTTATGAGTGTTAGACATTGTTTCTCAGTGAATGTCCAACTCTGAGTTGGTACACTCTGTACTTTGAGTACCATGCGACACGGGATATATAAAGCAAGCCCCAGCAGTGAGTCTAATGCAACATATCATGAATAACTAAAGACCGTTTGCCATTTTCAACATGGGTGCTTCTGCGGACACCTTGTAATGACTTAGCTCTGCTAATCAGTAAAGTCTCACCCCTGAAGAACTGACTAGCATTACCCTGACAAAGACATCCTGCAGCTGGGTACTAGCATGCATACACACAACTGCAGGACGCACTGAAATATTTACACCCTTAAATATACAGAGAATTCCTTGAGCATCATGTACTGTCTATCACACTCTTCCTCACTCTCTCTGCGGAAATAATATGCTGTACTTTGTCTTCTTCTTTTCCCAGTTGTAGCACCAGCTTGTGTGCATTTGTATCTCTATGTCTGCATATATGGAACGTGTATATGTTTGAGTGCATGCATCTCCGTTTACTCCCCTGTGTGAATGGGTGTCTTTAGGGATGATTGAGGGAGCATAGTGTAAATAAAGACTAGAATAATGATGATACTAAAACAGTGTTTTGGACTTTGTCAGTGCAGGGGGGCTTACACATCCTCCCGTCTCCTGCTGGGCTGACGGCAGCTTTCAAAGCAACACTGGAGATGACAGGGGGAAAATGTGCCTTGCCAATTAGGGTGCCGAGAGAGAAAAGGAGGTGGGTGCGGCAGTGAGAGAGTATAAGAGAGGGACAGGGTGAGAAGAGAGGGTACAAGTGAGAAAGGAAAAATAATGGCCTTACACTGTCAGGGTGGACGCTGAGCCAAACAGAGGGAGAAGAGGAGGTAAACACCAGTGGGACAAACAAGTCAGCAGGGACAAGAGAGGGGGAGAGAGATGCAGGTAGCGAGGAAGAGGGAAAGATAGAGGGAGGGTTAAATTGGCCTCTCTCCCCTCAGGCTTGGCGGCTTCACAATGGCGCCTCACTGGGAAAGAAAGTAACGTTCCGAACAGGACCCACAGGGGACACAAACGTGTGCATGTGTGTGTGCGTGTCAGAAAGAGAAAAGAAAATGACAGTCATAGATAGTGAGGCAGGTAGAAAGAAAACGCGTATGTGTGAGAGAGAGAGCAATACTCTGTGGGATCTGTGGGAAAGCTTGTCACCACCGGTCAGACACACAGAGATGGGTGGATTTAGGACTAAAATTACAAGAGAAGTGTGAAGGCACAGCAACAGCGGCGATTGAAACATTGAAAAGTGTTTTCCACTTTTTTTGGCTGATTTCTCGTTCTACAGAATAAACATTTAATTGTGATATTTGATTTGTATTCCAGACAAAGTGTTAGTTTCCACCGAAGATGAGCAGAAAGCAAGCATAAAATTCCAAATAGCACTGGAGCTTGAGTTGTGAAAGTATTCATGTGGTGAACTCACTCGGGCCAAACTCATAGGCAAGCTGATTGGGCATAACTGATATATAGGCCTTTATGCTTGAGTGACTAAGAAATCAGATGTCCTGATGAAGTAAGGCTGTTATGTACGCATGGTTGATGTGTATTTTGTCATTGCGCAAAAAGGTGGGAGAAACTTGTGCTGTAGCATATAAATGCACCTCAAAATTAATAAGGCAAATGTTTAGTGGTTCTGGAAAATGTATTTAAACATGGCTTGTTATGTTTATATTCCGGAAAATATACAATGTATGGTGTGTTTTTGCCTGTTGTCCTCCTATGTGGAATGGCCAAATCCCCCTGAACTGCTAACTCCCACTGTCAGTCCAGAGATGGTGTACATGGTCATGTGTCTCCCCGACCTGACCTGTTCTTTTCAGCCAATAGTGAGGAGCTTCACAAGGAGGGTGTAATGCATCCGGATTTCCATTCTGGTGAACATTGTACAAGTGTATGAGTCAGATAGCAGCATATTCATACTCCTCTGTTTGTAGGCCATCTGACGGGCCTTGTACTCTGCATAGTCATTGATAATGTGTTCAATTTCCTTTCTCAATTTTCCAAAGTCCAATTTCCTTCTCAGTCACTCTCAGACAGAATAGCTGTCCCAGCCTTCCCTGTCTCACAGCAGTCCTTTGATATTTTATCAGTTTCTGTTTGGAGCATGAGCATTCAGCAGTAGCCACAGTAACAGGACATTAACATTTTAACTAGCTCCATTACTGACTTCTGCTTGGTCTTTTGACCTCCAAAACACTAAAGACAGCAAGTCAAATCAATGGAAGTGAACTGTCACGAGTAACACAATTGTCCAATGATGTAAATATCAATTTGAACATATTCATCTTCTGCAATGGAAATTTAAGGGCTCAACATTACAATGTTCATCACAACAGTAATGTTTAAGTATTCCTTTGTTCCTGCTGCTATTAATGTGTTTAACAGCTGGCACTAAGTCTGTGCCATGTGTGATTGTATTACTTATTACTGTCACATATTTCATTTATTTGTATTTTACAGATTTAGTTTGCACTGCTGCTTTTTTCTTTGGTGTGTGTGTGTGTGTGTGTGTGTGTGTGAGTGGGCTACACTTCTACAGCTGTTCTTCTATCCTGTGTGTATGTTTGTTTGTGTGTTGTGTGTGTGTGTGTGTGTGTGTGTGTGTGTGTGTGTGTGTGTGTGTGTGTGTGCGGGTGGGGTAGATGCAGAGAAAAAAGAGTGGTAAGAAAGACGGTAAGATGTCCTCAACAGGGTACCTTTAAAGGCAGTTTTCATACAAACAAATTAGTTCACATTAAGTGTTTTTCTCACCAGAGCACAATGTGTATCCTTGGGGTCCAACAAACGTTTAGAATGTATGTGAGGAGGGTGGCACCGCACCATCTTGTGTTTCTGTTTACATATCTACACCATTGACCAATATAATTTAATACAGGGATAATAAGTCAAAATTTAAATTTCAAGTGCAGAGAGAGGGAGCAATATGAAGCACAGAAGGAAGGTTAGAAAGGAAAACATTCTGATTTCCTGTGTAGGGGTTTCTGCTTTGTGCCTGCTTTTTTGCCACTTGAAATAACAGTGATGCTCAGGCTGTCATCGTGTCCCCATTTTGAGCATCACAATTTGAGGACCGGAGTGAGGCACAGGTACTTTAGTGTTACATTTGTGCTCCAAGCATGACGTAGCCTGACTCAAATGGTGCTTTGAAAATCCTGAGTGGTCTAAAATTCTTTTCAAACTTTGCTGAAGTCCAAAATTGGCTTTATCAATGCAAATGATCAACAATCAATGACAAATATGCAAGATAATGATGATGAAACCGGACCGGCTTGCATTTCTGCTTTGTGTCCAGAGGAACACAGAACCAACTCTTAGAAAATGCTCATAAATGTCTCATGGCTACTGTGTAAGCTAACAGAGGGAACAGCAACATTAGAGTCTTTTTTTTGTCACTTCCCAAAATAAAGTCCAGTGGGTTAACTGGCGTTTAAGCCTTGGTTTCATTTGCCCGTGTCTGAGACAACAACATGACTTACGCAGAAAAACTGCAGTTTATTTCAATTTCGGTCTGTCCTAGGTATCTGCACAATGCATTTAACAACAGGGTAGTGTGCATGAGCGGTCAGACCTAAGACAGGTTGCACACAAGCCAGGGGGTATGCCAGATTTAAAAGAGAAAGGTTAGCAGTAATAATACAACCCAAACTGGGTGTTGTAAACATCCATCATAATATTACACACACGTGCACCCACTTTCACAAAGGGGTTTAGTTAAACCAATTTATCACAGGATCAATGAGAAGCGCGTGAAGGCTCTATGATCAGTGTTCTGCTGGTCCATCTGTGTGTGTCGAGCCATGTATAGTTGCAATAGAGACCAGGTGGTAGCTGCCTTTTGGTCATAATTCAAGTTCAACAAAAGTGAGAAACATATGGTATAGATATTTATTTAGCTTGGCATGAATCATACTCCCCCGCGACCCTTTACGCAGGATAAGCGGTTGACGATGGATGGATGGATGGAATCATATACTCCTTTGAAAACAGTTCTGTTGTCACTACTGTACCACTGCACCAACAGAAAAAATATTACAATCTAATGTATTTGTTGCGTTGATCGTTTCTCTCATCTGTCAAGAAAAAGCTCACTATTTCAAACCTCTTTGACACGTACATAGTAGGGGAACACAGAATTAGCCAGTCCACAACAGTCCTCAGTGAAATCACTAAAGCATGATTGCTCTGTTCTGTTGGTTACAATAGTTGGCTCCCCTCTGCAAAGTCTTTATCATCATCCTCACTACATGTGTTTGAAAGCTGGGTCTTTGTTTATTATTCAAGCTAGTGGGCTAGCTCAAATATAAATGGATAATCTGGTAATTTTCTGTGCTCGGAACCTGCTGTGGCAAGACGACTCCTTTCACTTGATGCCTGGGCTTCTTCCTACAGTTTAGTAGCCATTTGATGGGTTAAAAAAATATTATATAAAGTTTCCAGATGTGACTTACTCTTCAATGCCACTGTTGGTTAATGTAGCATAGAAAAGTTTGGATATTAGTGCCCTTGAAATTTGAAAGAGTGTTGGGAACAGCTAGCTCCAAATTGAGGAGAAATGGGGGTAATGTAAAAACAAAAAAACAACAACAAAAAATTATTTAGCCATTTTCAGCATTGTCAGCCCTTGATTTCCTTTTTTTAATGCATTTTTCATTTAATTTTATGTCAGAGGTTGCACACCTCTGGAGCAACTAGGGATTAAGAATCTTGCTCAGGGACACATTGGTGGATGTGTTACAGTGGGGAATTGAATCTCTCACACCAAAGGCACGAGTGTTATCCACTGCTCCATCTCTACACCCATCTTCAGTACAGTTTAACTATATTGAGAAATGTTAGAAAAGCAGTCTAGTATATTTATTCACAGGTCAATTGCTATTTTGTTGAAGTTACTCCCAACACACCTAAAATCAAATCTTTCAAAACCCACAGCAGAGAATAACTACCAAAGGACGAATGCTTGTGAACAAAAACAATTGATTGCCAAAGTCCTTCCATAAATATCTGAAAACACAAAAACCCTCTCACTCACCTGCCTCCCCTCCCTCATTCTCACATACACATACGCACATACACATGCACGCTGAAACACACACGCTTCCCATACCATCACAGTCGAGTGGTTTGGCAGAGCGACAGCAGCAGCAGTGGTGTGGAGCTGTCTGCTGTGCACTCACCTTTCACCTCCTGCCATTTTAGCCTCAGTGATTCCATTAGTGCACCTGAATACAGATGCCGAGTTTAGTCCTCTGCTTTGTTCTCACCTGGCACACCAGGACACCAGTGCAACAAACGTAACAGACAAAGTATAACGGGTAGGAGACGGGAAACACAACAACAATAAAAATCAGATCCGAGCCATATGACAGCCGTAGAGACAGTACGCTGGTGTTGTTTTCTGTGCTGACATAATTCGTTTTCCACACGTTTCATCTCTTGTCACTCTGCTTTTTATTTCCTTCCTCCACCTCTAGATCCTATATCCATTCTGTGTACATTTTTATTCCATTGTGTGCTTGGTTGTCCTTTTACAGGCACCTGTCCTCTTCTCTCTGAAATAAATGTCCCCTTTAGGATGATCGTGGTATTACAATGGAACTGTGTGGAGAACTTGATTTGTGAACAAGTAAACCAAAATATGGACCACTGAATATGTTTATTCCCCATACTGCTACTAGAGATGAGCAGTATTTCAATTAAATGTATTTATATGTATTTAATTACTTTTGAGTATTCCGAAATTTTGTATTTTCTGGGCAGAAAAAATAGGATGTAATTTGTAACAAAATCCTTTAAGACCTTGTGTTTCTGTATTTGAAATACTTAAAATACATTATTTAATGGTAATTTTATATAACACATATTTTTAACCACAGGTTTAAACTGTAAAGAAAAAAAACTGGACAAAAATTTGTCTAATCGTGGTCTTTGGCTAAATGCAAGTGAATCCTGTGACATGTCCTGTTGGGTCCAGCAACCCACTCATGTGATCTACCATATTCCACTTGTTTCCTTGTGACCAGTGGCTTCAGGTAAGAAGCTGCTTTGGGGGTTGTGCAGACTTCTCCTAGAATGAAGGTATTCAGATACGAACAGATGATGCACTCTGAATAGATACAAACAGCATCTGAATTATTGCAGTAACATTTGCCTCTCCCCAACCGATTGACATTTACTACATGCGTCACCAGTCAGTATTCTCTCACTCAATGAAACATACAGACATCACAGACACACACACTGCTGAGTTACTATTTACAACTGTAGCAGGATCTCAGATGTCTATCTGACATCAAAAAGACTCTCTGTATAACTTCAGATCTGGACTCATTAGTGAAAAAAGTTGGCCAGGTGGTTGTTGTCTGTACAGTGTGAACAGAAACTGCTTGCGGACAAATCCATATGACTTTCCCTGATTCAGACTTAGACAAATAGGCTGAAGACTGGAAAAAATGAATAGTGGTGTGCAGTGCACAGTGCTGCTTAACCTATGTTGCAAAGGTGTTATTTTTAACCGTGCTAGTGGCATGGCTCTAGGGATGGCAATGTCACTCTGTCTGTTGGTCAGTCTGCCATCTTTGTTCAGACTGAAATATCTCTGTTGGATGGACTTCAATGTAATTTGGTGAAGGCAGTCATGGTTCCCACAGGATGAATCCTATTGACTTTGGTGATCTCTTGACTTTTAGCACAACCAGCAGGTTGACATTTTTGTCCTTTAGTGAAATGTCTAAACAAATATGGGATGAATTGATACACATATTCATGTCCGCATCAGGATGAATTCTAATTGCTTTGGTGATCCCTTCACTTTCATCTAGCGCCATCACCAGGTCTAAATTTCTATTTGTCACACTTTTTAACACAAATAACTGCAAAATAAATGAATTGTATTCCTATTTACAGTAAGCATCTTTACACCACACACTGAGACATTTTTTATTAAGACTCAGCTTAGACCATACATATTTTAAAGGTGCAGTTCAAATTATGTTCAAATTATGCTGTATTAGTAAATTGATATAGGTACATAAGATACACATAAGATATTATGTTAGTTTGTCTGTTTTTGAGCAGCAATATGTATGCACACATGTAAGAAGTAAAAATGGCAGGTGCTGGTACAGGCCCTATCCACTTGGTACAAATCCAAATACGGAGACAAATACAATTATCATATATTGCGTTAAAATATACAACATTAATAATCAACAAACTATTTTGATACAGATATATAGAATATTTTGATGTATAAAAAAAGTGACCCACTCTCAGTTTGAACGCAATGTAAGCTCTCTTCCTCTCACTCCTTCTGTCCCATCTCTCGGTCTGACTCACCCTGAAAAAGACGATTGGTATTCCTCCTTACCTCCTCAGCAACAGCAAAAATCACTCTCATCAAAGGCTTTCGTCTTTGATCGGGTCTTCAAAGAAGCGTGTCATAAAGTCTATCAGGTTAGATATGAACTGGGAAAAGACCGAGAACGAGAGAGAGAGATTGCTCCTAACTCCTCTGGGTTACACCACAAATGCTTGCAGTAACGGGTCAGTAATTACTAATTACCACCGTGGCACACACCAACGCAGGAGCTGCTGTTAGACGGCGAGAAGAAGTGGCGTTTTTGGGTTAAGACGCAAGCGATAGGTTTAACAGAGCCCTTTAACTCATTAACATACAGCAGGAGAGTGAGAGTGAAATGGACAATGGTGAAATCTAAGTACTCTAGGTATTTACTCAAATACTGTACTTGAGTGCAAATTTGAGGTAGTTGTACATTACTTGAGTGTTTTCTTTTCATGCCACCCTTGGCTCCTACTCCACCACATTTCTGAGGGAAACGTACTTCACTACATTTTTTTGACAGCTCTAGACACTTTCCAAGTTAAAATGTTTGTGTGCAATCAATGATGAGCTTTAAAAGCATGATGCTTTCTTACAGATTTAACCACTCAGCAGTATATACAAGTACAGCTGAAACGATAAAGTTGATTGAAGTGGACAAGCATTTTTCATGCAAAAAAAATTCACGGTTCCAGATTCTCAAATGTGAGGATTTGCTTATTTTAATCATTTAAATTTACTTTTAATCACGTTGAGGTTTGAACTGTTGGTTGCTCAAAACAAAGTATCATCGAGCTATCACTCTGTCTTTTTAATGCAAGCAAAAAAATTTTTTTGAGAGCATATATTTATCGCATTGCAATCAAAACTTTTAAATTAAAAATAAACAGGCCTTTTTTGTATAACAAAAAGTTTTAATTTGTCCTCTTTGACTTCAAGTCAAAAAGTTTTCCTTGTGAGTCAGAAAGTTTTGCAGGTTAAACCGTTTTGCAAGTGAGAGTTTTGCAAGTTGAAAAGTTTTGAGAGTCAATAAAGGTTGAAATAAGGGATTGTAGCAGACCTAAATTTTAGTCATGCAATTTAATAAATCTATGAGAATTGATACCCAATTATGAATTAATATTCATAAAATCAAAATTTTCCTCGTTTCAGGGCACCACCGGAGTTGTTATAATCCTAGAGTCTCCGGACCTCTAGGTAGTTTAAATAATTATACAATTATTACTAGTGATCAGTTAGTTAATAATCGCTCAATTATCTTAAATCAGTTAGTCAGTCTCATATCTAAAGGGTCAATTCTCTTGGCAGGAACTAGAAATAGGCAACACACACAGCTCTTGATTATATTACAGTGAATTTATTCTCTAACTAAGGTGATAAAAAGATGGTTAGATACAGGGAACATAAACATTTGCTGAGCAATGAGCCTGAAGGTTCGATTGTGGAAGCATTTGACTCATATGGCATAGAAGAGCTAATGAAAGTAAACTAATGCTATAATTTAGGAGTTAAATGGACATCTGATCACAGAACGTGTGTTAAGTCTTACTGCTTGTCGACAGCCTGCTTTTGGCCTGTTGCACGGGTCCCACGCTAGCTGCCCGATCCTGGCTTTTTGCTAGGGATTCTCCGGGGTTCTCCGTGTCTGATTGAAAACGCCTCCTCCGTCTGGCTATTCGGCTGTTTTCAGGTTTCCTTCGTTGTAGCTGGCGAGACCACGTGGCTTGATCTGACCTCGGTGAAGTTGGCTCAACGAAAAAAGGCTTAAAATGGAACTTGGTCGTTCCTGAATTAGTCCAGTGTAACTTAACGGACTGATAACTTTAACAAACAAAAGGAATAAAGAAATAAAAAACAAACTGAAGGGCAGATCTGATTTCCGACGAGGGCATGTAATACTTATTTCGTCCACTTGGGGAAGCTCAGGTTACATGAGAAAAGCTTGGATTACATTAGATGAAGGAGTGTCTTGCTGAAAATAAAAACACTGCACAAGTAACTTTCTTTTCAGCACCAATATCAACAACGGATAGCAACAACAGTTAACATAACTACTCAAATAGAGGCAAACGTAATCAAGTAACTAAAGATTTAATTAAACTTAATTAAATGCTTTGAGTCTTTGGAGACTGTCATCCAAAGTTTGGCTGTCCTGGATTGTGTCACACCTAGGTGAGACAAGGAGTATCCCTTTGATGTGGTAATAAAACAAAGAATAAGGTCAGTTGCCACGGAAACATGTGTGGGGGGCCAGTTTTGATAGGCTGTTCAGGGAGATGCCAATGGCTGGTTCGTGTCCCTTTGTCAGTTTAACAGTCAGGCCCCGTGTTATCAGCTTCGGAATCAAAATGGTGCCAGTTTTATGGTCGGGCTAGCACTTAGAGAAAGCAACTTGACCCCTCCCCTTCTTCTCTGGGGAGGAGAAAGGAATTTAGAGTAGCTCCAGATTTATTCAATATAAAATGCACAAATCCACACCGTTGTTCACTACAGGATTCTATTGGTGGGTTTGACTGACCAAGGTTAGCTACTCATGTTTAACAAATTGTACATGATATCCAGCAAAACGAGTTTCTGTGACTATGATAATCGAAGTTTATGGTCACACAGCATAAACTACACTTTAGACCGCTGATATTTCATTGAAAATATAGACTGTGTGGATCACTGGTGACAGCTATGTCCAGCATGGAGGCCAGAGCTGCAGAGAGCTTAGGAAGCATCTTCATCTTGCTGGGCGTCCCTTGGGCTGTGGGGCCAGTTATGTAAAGCTAGATTAGTTTAGAGATATCAGGTGTGTGACAGGTGCTTCTTATTTTGTGTCTACGCTCTCTGGCTGCACGTATTTGTAAACTGTTGTTTGTCTCATGTAGGACGTGTGACGGCCCCTTCTACAGGATATAAAAGTCCCACCTTCCATAGTGGCTGGCTCTCTTCCCTGACCACACCTGTACATTACTGCTTTGCTGAATCATTGTTTTTATTTTTACTCCACAACACCTTATCCTTGAATATATGAACACTACTTATTTAAAATAAAAAATTATGACACTGGCTTCCTATCCATAGGTTCCATTATTATAATTACTGTTACAGCGGTCACACACTATTTCATTCATTTAAGTGTATTAACTCTATATTATTTTAAGTCAAACAAAACAACTTTAACATTTGTAACATTTTAATGATGTTTTCATGAATATAGGATATTAATTATGATTTTAATTTGTTGAACTGTTTCCTGTGTAGTGTAATCATTTTTGTTAAATAAAATCAGGCAAGATTAATTAGTTCCCTATTGTAGTGAACAACGGTGTGGATTTGTGCATTTTATATTGAATAAACTTGGAGCTACTCTAAATTCCTTTCTCCTCCCCAGAGAAGAAGGGGAGGGGTCAAAGTTGCTTTCTCTAAGTGCTAGCCCGACCATAAAACTGGCACCATTTTGATTCCGAAGCTGATAACGCGGGGCCTGACTGTTAAACTGACAAAGGGACACGAACCAGCCATTGGCATCTCCCTGAACAGCCTATCAAAACTAGAAAGGCAGTCCCTTGGGAAACCTGAGACGGCCCCTGGGGAACCACGCCCCAGGCAACAAAAGAGCGACACGCGATCTCTTCGCTTCTTGCTCTATCCGCTGCTCTGCTCGGCTCTCTGGACGCTTCGGCACGCGTCGGCGTGCCACGGCAGGCAACGCCCTCAGTCGGCCAGCGAAACAGCCCCTTTTGTTTCGCTTGAAGCTACACACGTGAAGTGCCGAGACATCGATCTGCCCCTCAGTTTGTTTTATTTTCTTTATTTCTTTTGTTTGTTAAAGTTATCAGTCCGTTAAGTTACACTGGACTAATTCAGGAACGACCAAGTTCCATTTTAAGCCTTTTTTCGTCGAGCCAACTTCACCGAGGTCAGACCAAGCCACGTGGTCTCGCCAGCTACAACGAAGGAAACCTGAAAACAGCCGAATTGCCAGACGGAGGAGGCGTTTTCAATCAGACACGGAGAACCCTGGAGAATCCCTAGCAAAAAGCCAGGATCGGGCAGCTAGCGTGGGACCCGTGCAACAGGCCAAAAGCAGGCTGTCGACAAGCAGTAAGACTTAACACACGATCTGTGATCAGATGTCCATTTTAACTCCTAAATTATAGCATTAGTTTACTTTCATTAGCTCTTCTATGCCATATGAGTCAAATGCTTCCAACAATCGAACCTTCAGGCTCATTGCTCAGCAAATTTTATGTTTATGTTTATGTTTATGTTCCCTGTATCTAACCATCTTTTTATCACCTTAGTTAGAGAATAAATTCACTGTAATATAATCAAGAGCTGTGTGTTGCCTATTTCTAGTTCCTGCCAAGAGAATTGTGTACAGACCTGTGTACAGGCACGTGCACACATAGACATCAAAAGGGGCTTCAGCACCTGCCCTTTGTTGTGGTGGCAGCCCAGCTGATAGTGAGTGTCCTGGTTTTTTTCTCCTTTTTTGTTTGTGATTCTGTTTTCCCTGTTTTTTTCCTGTACTCTGCCTGCTTCCCTGTGTCTCCTCCCCTGCATGTGCTCTCTCTCTCTCTCTCCCTCCGCTCCTGAGCCCAGCCAACAACCCACACCTGCATCTGGTCCGGCCGACCCCTGGTCCTCGTGCCCTGTTGGCGGATCGACCGGCTTCTGCCCCGCCGGTGGCTTCCGGTCCTCCCCATCAGCCCTCTGCTCGGCCCCCTGTGGACCTTAGCTCAGGCTCTCGACCTCGTGACCACCTCGAGTCCCTCTCTGCCCGGCCTCCGAGCCGTCCTCCTGAGGTCCCACGCTCCCTCTCTGCCTCGCTTTTGGGCCACCCTCCTCAGGTCCCACACTCCCTCTCTGCCCTAACCCTGGGACCTCCGCCCGAGGCTCCTTGCCCCATCTCGGTCCCCCCTTCAGGCCGCTCGCCTAAACTCTCCTGCTCCCTCTCTGTCCTGCCTTCGGGCCGCCCGCCTGAACACCCTGGTTCCCCTACTCCCCCTTCGGGCCGCCCGCCTGAACACCCTGGTCCCGCTGCACTGCTCTCCGGCACCCTGTCTGGCCCTGTTCCCTCAATTCTGCCCTGCCCGCTCGCCTGACCCCTCCCAGCCCTGTCCCCCTCTCTGAAGCTTCTGCGTTTTGTTTTGTTTTGGCCCCTGGACCCCCACCAGCCGGACCCCAGTGCGGTCCCCGCCCCCCCACCCCCAACGGACTTCTGCTAAGCCCTTCCCAGCCAACTAGGAGGTCCGCCCGGAGGCATCCGTTGAGGAGGGAGCTCTGTTGAGGTGGCAGCCCGGCTGACAGTGAGTGTCCTGGTTTTTTCTCCTTTTTGTTTGTGATTCTGTTTTCCCTGTTTTTTTCCTGTACTCTGCCTGCCTCCCTGGGTCTCCTCCCCTGCGTGTGCTCTCTCTCTCTCTCCTTCCACTCCTGAGCCCATCCACACCTGCATCTCATCAGCCACCTCCTCTGCCTGCCACACCTGCCAGCAATCAGCCTCATCTCTGACAATACTTCTACCCCGGTTCTCCAGTCAACCCCTGCTTGATTGTCGTTGCTCCTTACCTGGTGCCACTTCACCATTCAAGCTTGCACGTATTCTGCATCTTTTCTATTTTCCTGTGCTTTGTCTCCGCTGTGTCTGACTCTGTCTGTCCGTCTCCCCTCCAGGTCCACTCACCTCCGTCCTCCACTCCGCCAGTTGGGCTCGCCACCCTGCCCTCTCCCCTCGGACCTCTTCCACGGCGTCCTCCCGGCTCCTCCCCGTGCCTCCTTGCTTCCGCGGTCCCCAGTGCCCCCGGCTCCCTTGTCTCAGTCTCCTTGGTTCCCCGTGCCTGTGTTTCCCCGGCGTCCGCCGCTCCCTCACCTCCACTCCCTCAACCCCGTATCCCCTTCAATAAAGCCTGTTCTTCCCCAGGGTTGCGTTTGGGTCCACTCTGTCCCCATACCACACCGTAACACCCTTTTTCTTCAAGAGAAAGTGCCCTTTTTTCTGGGATGTTTTTTTTTTTTATAAAAGAATATACAGTATATTTATTCCTGTTTGCAACAGATTCCCTGTCAAACAAATATATTTATTGGGGGAAAAAAAATCTAAATAGGCTATCAGGTCGGAAGATGAGACTTTGGAGTTCCGATGCCCTCTCTCTCTCTCTCTCCCTCAATCGCCACATTGATATGCAAATTAGGCGTTTACTAATTAAAATACGCCAATTTGCACACATTTGACAAGTCACTGCAGGTGAATGGGATAAACAAAATAACTAAAGCATTTCACCACAGAACTTCCCCAGTTAATGACTTACATCAAGAGTTGGCTATTTTCCTCTGAAATGTTCTTTGTAAATATGCAGATTAGCTTGTTTTGGGTAATATAGAATATATCTACAGATGCAAATCGACCGAGGATATTAAGCTTAAAATAAACACCATCTAAAAGTGTATTCTTGAAGTTTTATTTCCATTAGAGTAAAAGAAGACATGGAAGCAAAATAGACCAAAGTCTCAAAATTGACCACTCCATGAAAATTGAGTAACTTCATAGTTTTGATGGTAGGCTCCTCATCTAGCCTAATAACTCTCCATTCTATTAGTTTGTTGTATGCTGATAGATCCTTATAATACAGACAGCCCTCCCTCAAATGTGACACTAAGTCCCTGTAAATGTTGTAAATGTAATATAATAGAAACAATAATAAAGTATTTGATCAATACATTAATGTATTAAGGCAATTCAGTATTCTGTTGCTTGGCTGTGCATCTTGCTTGTGAAACAAAAAGTAAAAGTATTATAACATTTATTTTAATTATGCCTGCAGCCCAATGCCACAGTTTAGTGTGAAGATTTATGTGAAGTATTATGTATTCCAATAACACCAAAAGAATTGAAACGATTTATTGCCTTGTGAAAAATAAACAAATTATTAATGAAACTATGTCATACTTGAAACTAGTAGCATAGAAAACATGCACATTGTGGCATAGTTTGCGTTTCTGTCGCCTGCTCCTGTGTTAAACCTAGTGAATACTAAAGAAGACCGTTGTCTCTGTGTGAACTGATTATTTTGTAGAAGAGTAAAAATGTTGCTGAGTTAATATATTTGTCTTGTTTAAAAAAATGCCCTTTTTTTCACTTGAGCCCCTGCCCACCAAAATGTCTGTGCACGTCCCTGCCTGTGTATTTGCCTGAGAAGACCTCAGAGTTTGAAAGATTGCAATAAATGATACTACCTAGTGGGATTCATAATTACTCAGTGTGTAGGTCATTCTTATTTTTTCACTCTTCAGCACTATGCCCACAGGTTTGTTGGATGTGCAAATGTTCTTATGTTTTTGAACTAGACTTACAGTTTATCAAATATGAAATCTAACACTTCCAGTCAGTATTAAAGACAAAAAGAGTGCAAATTTATAAATAAAACATATTGGTTTATTCAATATTTGTTATTCTTGTTTGTGGATTTCAGCTCTTCTCTCAACACCATCATCATCATCATCATCATCATCATCATCATCATCCGACTGCAGGACAAGCTCTCTCAGCTGAATGTGCATGACCCCACCTGTACGTGGATCACTGACTTCCTGACAGACAGGAAGCAGCACGTGAGGCTGGGAAAACACGTCTCTGATTCCAGGAACATCAGCATTGGTTCAGTCCGTCAAGCTCCTGAAGTTTGCAGATGACCACTGTGGACTCCTTCCGCTTCCTGGGCACCATCATCTCCCAGGACCTCAAGTGGGAGCTGAACATCACCTCCCTCACCAAGAAGACCCAGAAGAGGATGTACTTCCTGCGGCAGCTGAAGAAGTTCAGCCTGCCAAAGTCAATGATGGTGCACTTCTACACCGCCATCATTGAGTCCATCCTCACCTCCTCCATCACCATCTGGTACGCTGCTGCCACTGCCAGGGACAAAGGCAGGCTGCAGCGAATCATTCGCTCTGCAGAGAAGGTGATTGGCCGCAGGCCCGGGTCCGTCACTGACACTCCCCAATTTCAAATAATACAAATGTCTCTGCATGTGTAATATTATTTCATTTCATTTCATATCATACACAAACCTGGCACATTGCACTTATTTGTTGTTAATTGTTAATCGTTGTTGTTCTGTATTTTTATATTGTCAATTTATATATTTATGTTCACATTATTCTCTTCCGTTGCAATGCGTCTGCACAACACAAAACTGGAATAATGAACATGTAAATATCTGCACATAGTTGTATTATTTTTCTTTATTCTTTTTATTATTCTTATATAACTTTTATTTGGACTGGCGACCTGTCCAGGGTGTACCCTGCCTTTCGCCTGATGTCAGCTGGGATTGGCTCCTGCCCCCTGCGACCCTGTACGCAGGATAAGCGGTTGACGATGGATTGATGAACTTGCATTTGTTTATTCCATATTTATATATTTTTTGATTTATTTATGTCAACTGTATGGTTGTCTGCGTGTAGCACCTTATCACCAAAGCAAATTCCTCAGAGAGAAAATATAGATGACATTCCATCAAACTAATTTTGACAACTACTTCCGGTCCTGCCCCTAAACCGGATATGTGTATGTAACTGATAAGAGGGGTGCGTACATCCTTCCGTTGTGTGTTTTTGACTGATAATTGGAGGAGGTTTTTCATTGATTTAAAGACTTTATTAAGTAATAAAACATGAACTTGAATGAATTAACTAGTAGGTGTTTATGGCAATAAATTTATCAGTAAAAAAAAGTATAGCGGTGAGTTATAAGTAAAGGAGGAATCTCCGGGGCCAGCAAAGGATCAGTAGGAGGTTTCTTCATTGATTTGGAATCAAGTCAGTTTTTATTATTAAACAAGTAAAGAATAAATTGAAATAATTACAGTAAAGCAGTAAAATGGTATAACGGTGAGCAAAAAATTAACAGCATTATAAAATACCAACAGCATGCAGCAAAATAAGAGTGAGTTCCAAAATTAAACTTTGTAAAATCTTTGCTAGTGCTTTGTCTTAAAAACCTGCCATCATTATCACTCTTGTGAAAAGCTGTAGCCTAGTCTTAAACTTGTGAGTCTTAAAACTTTAATCCTTCTAGAGTCTGTGTCTCTTCTTCTCTGTCCTCTCACTTTCTGGTGTAGCATAGGCTTTGCAGGGTGAATTGAGGAATGTGCTCCACCCCCGCACCTCCTTCCATCCCTCACCTCCATCAAGTTGTGTGTTTTAACTGTCATTAGCATCTTCAGGTAATCTTGTAGACCAGTTATCTATAACCCTAGACTCCGGTTGTTAAAAACAGTCTGGTTTTATCAGATAGAGTTCGTTTTCGAAACAGGAACCTATTTTTATCAGCCGGAGACAAGAGTTTGGAACTACAGACTTTATATAATAATCTGGTTGTACCAGCAGTAACAGGTCCCCAACCCCTCACCAGTTATTTCCCACATGCTGTCACATACAAAATAAGAGGATGAGCAGAGTTAGCCGTGAGCCAATGATAAGAGACTAGGGGGTTACATAGGCCAATGATGGGAGTCTGTGAAAATAAAACGAGAACATTGCCTTCAAGAAATTGCCAAGAGGGCACTTGGATCCTTGAACAGTATCCACCTTCCAAAGAGGGGACCTCCATGCGGTGAATTTCTTTCAGCTAATGAGTGTTGTATCTCTTAAAGACTTTTTGTTTCTTTCAAAAATGTTTCTTTCAAATCATTGTTAGTAATATTTAAACATTTCTCTGTGATACAAATATTACAAAAATATTCAGGGCCACTTTATTGAGAATTTACAGTTTTACCTGTTATTCAGAAATAACTTCAATTCAATTCAATTCAATTTTATTTATATAGCGCCAAATCACAACAACAGTTATCTCACCGCGCTTTTCATAAAAGAGCAGGTCTAGACCATACTCTGTGATGATATTTACAGAAGCCCCACAGTTCCCACCAAGAGCAAGCACTAGGCGACAGAGGCAAGGAAAAACTTCCTTTTAAGAGGCAGAAACCTCGAGCAGAACCATGGCTCAGGGTGGGGGCCATCTGCCTCGACCGGTTGGGGTGAGAGAGAGAGAGAGAGAGAGAGAGAGAGAGATAAGGAGAGAGAGAGGGGAGGGAGGTAGCCTAACAATATACACACAGAGGTACAGACAGTGAAGGTAATGTTGCTATAGACTAAATGAAAAATGGTACAGATATTATAATAGTGTTAATGGTAACCATCATAATATTAATGATTATAATACAATAATAACAATAAGACTAGCAACAATAGTCGTTGCAGTAGAGGGTGTCGAGCAGGAACACAGGGGCAGCAGGTGACCCGCAGCCACAGATCCAGACTCCACAGCTCCAGAGCCAGAAAACCTGCAGGAAGTGATAGGAGGAGAGAGGAGAGGGACGAGAAAGCACAAGACTACCAGAAAGGGGAGAAGTTGTGTTAGTAACATGCAAAAATGGGATAAGGTTGCATACAGAGGGAGAGAAAGTAGAGGAGAGAGGAGCTCAGTGCATCATGGGAAATCCCCCGGCAGTCTAGGCCTATAGCAGCATAACTAAGGGATGGTTCAGGACTACCTGAGCCAGCCCTAACTATAAGCTTTATCAAAGAGGAAAGTCTTAAGCCTACTCTTAATGTGGAGATGGTGTCTGCCTCCTGAACCCAAACTGGAACCTGGTTCCACAGGAGAGGAGCTTGATAGCTGAACGTCTGGCTCCTAGTCTACTTTTGGAGACTCTAGGAACCACAAGTAACCCTGCATTCTGGGAGCGCAGTGCTCTGGTGGGGTAGTAAGGTACTATGAGCTCTTTAAGATAAGATGGTGCCTGACCATTAAGAGCTTTGTAGGTAAGAAGAATGATTTTAAATTCTATTCTGGATTTTACTGGAAGCCAATGCAAAGAAGCTAAAACAGGAGAAATGTGATCTCTTTTCCTGGTTCCTGTCAGAACACGTGCTGCAGCATTCTGGATCAGCTGAAGAGTCTTAATGGACTTTTTCGAGCAGCCTGATAATAAGGAATTGCAGTAATCCAGCCTAGAAGTAACAAATGCATGGACTAGTTTTTCTGCATCATTTTTAGACAGGATGTTCCTGATTTTCGCAATATTAACGTATTGAACGACATGTCCTGATCAAAGATAACTCCAAGATTCCTCACAGTGGTGCTGGAGGCCAGGCGATGCCATCAGGGAAACTATATCTTTAGATAATGCGTCACGGAGGTGCTTAGGCCCCAGAACAATAACTTCAGTTTTATCTGAGTTTAACATTAGAAAATTACAGGTCATCCAGGTTTTAACATCCTGAAGGCACATTTGAAGTTTAGCTAACTGATGAGTTTCATCTGGCTTGATCGATAGATATAACTGAGTATCATCTGCATAACAATGAAAGCTTATGGAATGTTTCCTGATAATATTGCCTAAAGGAAGCATATATAAAGTGAAGAGGATTGGTCCGAGGACAGATCCTTGTGGAACTCCATGAGTAACTTTGGCGTGCATGGAGGACTCATCGTTAACATGTACAAACTGAAATCAGATCTGATAAATAGGACTTAAACCAGCTTAGAGCGGTTCCTTTAATGCCAATGAAATATTCCAGTCTCTGCAATAGGATCTGATGGTCAATGGTATCAAATGCAGCACTAAGATCTAATAAAACCAGTACAGAGACAAGTCCTTTGTCTGATGCAATAAGGAGGTCATTAGTAATTTTCACCAGTGCTGTCTCTGTGCTATGATGAGCTCTAAATCCTGACTGAAAATCCTCAAATAAACTATTGCTCTGTAGAAAGTCACACAGCTGTTTAGCAACTGCTTTCCAGAACCTTAGAGAGAAATGGAAGGTTAGATATAGGTCTATAGTTGGCTAAAACATCCGGATCAAGTTTGGGCTTTTCAGAAGAGGTTTAATTACAGCTACTTTAAAGTACTGTGGTACATAGCCTGTTGATAAAGATAGATTGATCATATCTAGTATAGAGGTGCTGACTAAGGGTAAAACATCTTTAAGCAGCCTAGTCGGGATGGGGTCTAAGAGGCAGGTTGATGGTTTAGATGAAGAAATTTGAAGTTAGTTGGTAAGATTGAGGGAAGCAAAACAGTCTAAACATGTATCTGGTTCTACAGCGTTTCTAAGGTTCCTGAGTTAAGAGATAAGTCGGTGCCAATTGAGGGCAGGTCTTGGTGAATTTTGTCTCTAATAGCTAGAATTTTGTCATTAAAGAAGCTCATGAAATCGTACTACTGAGAGCTATGGGAATACTTGGCTCAATAGAGCTGTGACTCTCTGTCAGCCTGGCTACAGTGCTGAAAAGAAACCTGGGGTTGTTCCTATTTTCTCTATTAATGACGAGTAGTACGCTGCTCTGGCATTACGGAGGGCCAACTTGGATGCATGCACAAATATCAAGGATTGCAGTATTAGCAGCAAAAGGTATATCCAGGGTTCAATTATATAAAATGTCTTATTACACTAGTGCACTCATTTAAACTTTTCTTAGCGGAATTCTGGTTTGTCGTGGTGGTTAGTCATTTTTATGACCTTTGTGGAATGGTGAAGTAGGCCTTTTTAGGACTAAAATGCTCAGCAGCAAGATCAAGCAAGATTTTTTTTTTTGTAAGTAAACACTAAAACGGTTTATCAACTTTTACTAAACCTTTGGAATAATTCTGTCCCCAAATATTGTGAAATGAAACTGACCAGTTATTGCGACCACAAGATTTCTATTAATTTTGAAATGTACTTGTTTCTTTAGTCTAAATTTTATAGGATTGCATTTTATTATTGACTGCATTACAGAAACGTCCATTGTTGGCTGGCATGTAATGACACAGAGTTCCCTTTAGTTCCTTCTTAGCTAGCATGGAGCACACACTCCAGCATGGATGAATAAAAGAATGGGATTTTCTATTAAAGAATATTGTAATCAAACGAAATATTTCATTTGTTGTAGTTACACTTACAAATAAGGACAATTCTTATGTAGCAAAACCCCCAAAACTACAGCGTACAAATAACTCTAAATTTAGTCTTTCAATAACATATAGACTATGTCCCTCATTCTAAACTAAAGCCTTACTCAAACTAAGTCACTAGTCACGCTAACAGGCCTCCTCTTTCCCTTTAGTAAAAAAAGCTAGTTTGCAACTTTATCAACTGGAAACTTCAAGAGCTAAAGTTTGATCCTTCTACGAGAACCAGCTGCCTTTTGCTAATAGGGTGCAACCCACATTATCCCTGTGAATAAGACTATTACAGAGGACATGAAATCCAGAACCCTTCCCTTGGGGATGAAGTATTCAAATGCTAGTTAGCTACTTTGTTGACAACAGGACAGTAGTTTTCTGTTGATGAAATAAAACAGAAGGTTATAATAAATCTCCTATAGGTAAAAGAATAAAAATCAGCTTCTTTATTTTGGCTCAACCGTGATCTGTGCTAATAACATTATTGCACGTTCCAAAGCTCAACAGGAAGCAGCAGCTTCAACAACAAAGTCTGTAACAATATCTATCAAATGACTTTTTTTTTATGTTATGCCACGATTTACCATGGGGTTCTTGACTAGCCAGAACAGGATGTTCAGCAGTCTTACACTGTTTCATTGCATGTCTTGCATTCAACCATAGTGGCTAGTTTGCCCTTGACAATAAGGTTTTAGTAAAAAGTCTCATCACTCCTGCGACCTTTTTTTGAGACCATGCTGTTTCTTTTTTTTCTAGTGTCCCCTTCCATAGCATTTTTCAGAGACACTACAAAAAGGAAAACAGATTGCATTGATAACCCAAACCTCTAGGGTTAACTCGTAATTTTCATTACATTTGTTATGTAGTAAATCTACAACTTTAAAGCAATTTAAAGTAGGGATGAACCGACTCAAC
>NW_024042124.1:25000-31506 GCF_014851395.1 Micropterus salmoides | reverse complement strand
GTCCATCACTCTTACCGTGGCAGGAGCTGTACTGCCGCTGTGCCTGGGCGAACGAGTCTCTCTCCTCCTGTCTCTGCCTTTGCATCTGAACCTCGACCGACACCGAGTGGCGACCCGGTTGGCTGTACCCACCCGGACCATTGCTGCTGGTGTTTGACTGAAAACAGCAAGATGGCAGCTTGGTTAACTCTGATGTCCCCATTGTGATAATTATTACTCCATATATGTGTTTTTATTTGACAAGAATTCACACTTGATTGAAATCCCGCCCAATACAATGAGTGGAAATGAGCACATTGTGGACATTTGATGTACAGTGTTTAAATTAATATTATTTTATTGATCTCAGACATAAATTTTTGTTTGTGACAGTTACTTTGCGTTGACACACCCAGAGTTAAATACATATTGATGAATTTTCTGTGTTCACTTAAATATTGAGGATGCTGAACTGTCTGCAGCGCTAATGCAAGATAGATGCATGAACGGGAGATGTTCTAACACTCTAACACAAGTTAGTGTAAATAATAAATAAATAAAAGATTATATTGTAAATTAAAATATTTTCATGTTTAAGGCTTTTTGGTTTCCACTCCAGCTATGGTAATTTTCATCCTGTATTTTTGCTTGGGGCACCTGTGGGTGATAAATATGTATCATCTATAAAAAATTTTTTTTTGAAAAACTGATGTTTAAAAATAAAAGATTTTTACCCCAAAGCAATGAGACACTCAAATCTATCTCTTATGATGGGTTTAATCAAGCTCAGATATCATAATTAGGATGAATTCATTATGAATCAGGTACTGTATGACTAAAAGGCATTATGTCTGCTAGAACAAATGAAAATATCGTATTTTTTCCTAATAAACAATTCATGCAAAATTTTTACCCTCCTCGGATAACTGAAAATCAACACACTTGAAGTCACGGTTTCCACACAGTAGCCCATTAAAACTAGCAGCGGTCCCTGACACAGGACACCTCACAAAATCTCCCACTGCCCCCCGCCCCCCCAAGTCCAAACCACAGACACTTACCAGCATTTAGTTGGGCAGACACACCCTGAGCTCGTCTCTTCTCAGGTCAAAATGAAGGTGAGACACAGACAGACAGGAAGGGAAGTGAGGGAGGGGCCATGCTGGAGACTCAGAGCAGGGGTGCAGTGATGAGACGATGTGGAGGTTAGTGGGTGTTAATGAAGGAGATAACACTCGGTGTAGTGACACTGTGACAGTCCCCCCCCTCCCTCGCCAAACAGCCTTGTACAGTAGATAATCACCTTCATGTTATTATGTCACATGTGCACACACAGTCGTGATGAGTGAAATGTACATTTGTAAATATCTGAAAGTTTGTAATGATTTTAAGGTGCAAAATATAATTTTAAAGGAATTATTCTTTTATTTTATGAATGTATATACAGGCATATGCACAAACACCCAGCCATTCATTAAAATACACTAATGCATCTCTTATTCCAACCCAAAGGGGTTTAGTATCCTTGAAACAAACTAGTTTGTACAATGTTTGCCCAACCATGTCTAAAGGCAAAGGTATTTATACCTGTTCCCAATAGCCGTCTTGGCCTCCCCCCGGCTGCATCCCATTTTCTACCTGATTGTTCTCTAAAAGCCGTATGTCCTCACTCACTGTAGTATCACAGAATTTATTTTTCAAATGGGGATAATGGCACACACTTTCATATATTCTCTCTTTAAAGGCACACATGGTGTTGCACTTGGGTTTTACACCGAAAAAGACGGAAGCAGCTGCCTGGGACAAACGTTCAAATCCTGCCTACTTCCGTAACCCTCTGTTCATGGCTAATTGCTGGGCAAAGTAGGTGTGATTCAGTTTTAAAAACTGTTGGATGCTACTCCTCCCGCCACATTAAGAAGTTGGAAAGGTGTGGGACGAGGGGCATTCTGACACTATGTGCCTGACATAAGCCCTCACCTTTTACCTTAACCTAAAGCTAACTGTAACCCAAACAGAACCGAACAAAATGTTTCACTGTCAAGTTCTAAAAACTGGTCCTCACAAAGATGGATGATGTACGAGAGTGCACATCCACACATAGAGCATACACTAATATCGCTCTCAGCAGCAGAGCACCACCTCAAGGTCCAGCCCACGCTTGTACCACAACTCCTTCAGCTCCTCCAATGTTCATTAGTGGTGTGGGTTCAATAATTGTGTCGTAACACAAAGGCAATCTAATTACTTTTATGGCTGTGCAATGTATTCAGAGCCTGGCGGGATCACTGTGGACATCAGTTGGTGGGAAGGCCATAAAACGATTAAGAGTGCTAAAAAGACACTCCCCTTTAAACCAAATGAAGCCGAGGGCAATCATCTCTGGAATTGATTGGCATTGCCTCAGTGCTCAGTCGACCACAAGGATAGGCTGGCATACAGCTGAGAGGGAGGGTGAGTACCCACACAACTATATTGCATAGCTGAATTGAAAATTACCCGTGAGTAAATTACAGTCCCAATATTTTTCACATGAGAAAGAAATCCCCTTAGCAGTTTAGGATTGTTGAATATTCCTACAGTAGGAATATATTGGCTCATCTGCCTCAACACAGTGACTGTAGAGGGGAGGGGGAAAACACCCTACAGGAATCCAGATAATAGCAGTATTAAAATGTTGCAGTAAAATACAAGAGGAAATATTATGCCCTCTCTAAACCCCCAGCATCAAGTGAATGAACTCCTCTTTTCCCCTAGTGGTATAAATGAGTGCAATAAAGCTGGCGCGGTGCTGCCGTGAGAGCCAGCATCAGTCATCCTGATGGAATTAGACCGTGCTACCCACAATCACCCCCCTGCTCCCCAAACTATGGTGAAAAAGAGGAGGGGGCTCCCATCGCAAACGGGAGATATTGTTGATATATGTTGGAGAACGTCATGTGCCTAAATAGGGACGGTTAAGAAAACAGCTTGTGTTTTTAATATCAAGTAAACTATTATCTTTTAGATCAGCTGATTTATAGTTTAGTAGTAGGGAGTCCGAGCCGGCGCCTTCACTTTGAGTTTTGGACTGTTGGTTGGACAAAACAAGTAAAGATATTTACAATGATGAACAATGACAACAGAAAGGTAACAAATCTCAGAATCTGGACCTAGGAAAAATACTTAAAACTTCTATCGATGTTAACTTCTCTATGGATCTATGAATGATTATCTGACTAACCATTTCAGCACAAAAATAGATATTTTCTTCTGCAAACCTACCTAAGATCTATTTGATCTGTTTGATTTATTTTTAGCATAACCATTTCCTGCCATATTAAAAACAGCATATAAATGTAAGCAGTACCTCATATGCAGCACTATCCTGGCATACACTGTAAGTGGGGCAGTTGTAGGTGAATTAAGGAAAAGGACACTGGCTCCTTGCACATCGCTCAGATGAAGCAACAAAATGTAATATATGCATGGGGGAGGTAATTGAATTTCAAAGGCACATTCTCCTGCTTTCCATACGGCCCACCAGTATGGCCAGGCCATGAGCCTAATAACAGGCAATTACTACAGCAAGCCTGAGCGTGAGATGCACTCTGACAAGGTAAAGGGCATTAAAAAGATCATTTGAGGGTTCCTCAGACTGAGGGTTCCTGGAAGATCCCCCAGTTAAAGCAACAGAAAAGCTGGTTTGATATATGTATTTATTTATAGAATTAAATATTCAGTAGTACTTAATGTAAGAATTGAATGCTTAGTGAGATTTGCAAACTTACTTATTACTTTACTTATTCTTGCATTAGGCAGCTTTTCATTTCAATCCCAATTTTTTATTTAAGCAAAGTTCTTGTATGGCTGCGCATGCTTAGACAAATGTTATTATACTCCTCAAAGTAAGGTATTGTAAAACGTAATGTTTTGTATGGGTACCAAAACTCATTTATGTTACTATCGCACAGCACTAGTATAGAAAATTTTCATGTCCTATGTCAAAGATTTCTTGGCAACCAAGCAGAATAATCCAAAAAATGGATAGGTGGATAGTTCTGACCAGAGACTGCAGAAAATCTATGCTGAACCCCACTGCATACAGTAAGAGGCGGATTAGGAAAAGTTGTTTTCAGTAAATTTACACAAATTTGTATGAACAATCATTTTGTGAAGAACCCTTTAATGTTCAAAAGCTCTCTTTGGAATCCTTAACTTTCAGAGTGTGGTTTACCTAATACTGAGTTGACATGGGAAAATGAGACTTGTGACAATAGTGAATGTGCTGCAGTTGATGTAAGCAAACATAATGCTGCAGTATTGTTGGGCTCTTTAATTGAGAGCATGCTCGGTTGTTTAGCGACAAAGGGAGAGGTGACCTGCGCACTTCTTTCCCACACTGTGCTGCTTTGCTGTACAATGCCAGCTGGAATGTGCACCAGTCCTTCGAACCCATTAAGACTCATGACTCTGCCGAATGCAAAACAAAACCATACATTTTTATTGGATTTATCAGCTAGAAAAAGGCCAGAGCATACAATATGTGGTTCGTAAGCTGTAACTTTATCATTTAATTTATTAATCATAGGACCAAATTCTCTCATTGCATACCAGAGATGGGGCAAAGCTACAGTGGGACATTGTAGTGTAGACACCAGCAGTAAAAAGAGTTCATATAGAAATATACAAAAACACAGTTGTGTGTGGAAAATGACCTTGTATAGAAACAACCAACAAGGAAAATTTATATAATTTGTTGTAAAGCACGCAATTTACATCACACCTAGTGTCTAGTTTGGGACAACACAAATTTGTGCTACTTATCACGAGCTTAAATTCATTACACTAACATGTAACATGTCATAATGTGTTTGTATTAGAATATGTTGTGATAGAATTTGTGTGAAATCAACAAAAATGTGTGCTGTCCCAGACTAGATAAAGGTATGTGGTGAAAATGACTCCTTTAGTGTGTAAAACAATAATATAATACACATAACACAGAGATGCTACCAATTAAAAAAAGTAGTAAAATCTCGTCTTTAAAATTTTTCATTTGCTACAGCTGACTGTTCATATAATCATCATGATTTGTTATGTAAAATAATGTAAAACCAAGTGCACTTGAGTTTTGGTGCAAGGAAGCAGGGAGGACTAAATAAATACTAAAAATATGACAAGCGATTTCATCACTCCAAAAAACTTTGAAGGCATTCAGATTTTGCTCGTTTATTATTACCCCATGTTGCTTCAGAATGCACTAATTATCCCCTCTTGTTAACCAGTGAAACTTTGGATTAAATAAATGTCACGTACACAACCTCACCTTTAAACTGTAAAAAGGCACAGTTAAAACAAAGGGTGTACAATGAGACCCCCCCCCGTACACAGAAACAACGTGAAGACAAACCCAAATCCATGAGGTGGCGGGCGGTTCCATGTGGGTGACACACAAAAACAGGAACAATGAGTAGATTGTGACAGGTGGGTGGGGTTAGTGATGGTTGGTTCAGGAGGTGTGCAAACTCCTGCATGCAGGTGGTTGAACATTTGAGGGTGAGGGGTGTTAGCATTAGCACAATTAGCCAGGAAGGCCCATGGAGGTTAATGGTAATCCTAAGGTGGGGACAGGGTGATATCATCAGTCTTGTTCATAGCTGGTAGTAGTGGGGTTAGTGATGGTTAGCACCATACTCCAGTTAGCCACGGGTACTGTCGGGTGCTAACACTGTTAGCTCTTTCCTCAGGCTAGCATTTGAAGTTACATGTCCAGAGTCGTGGTCTGGTAGAGGTCGTTTCTTGACATGAACAGTCCTACAGTCTAACCATCTTCTCCGGCAGACAGGCTCCTGTCATTTCAGACACTCACCCACGGCTGCTCGAAGCTGTAGGTCCTCCTACGGTCGTCCGGGTCGTCAGGGACGTTCTGGGACTGCTGGAACTCCTGCCTCAGCCTCTGTATCCGGTCGTGGTTGCTAGGGGCTAGCCGGTTACTGGGGAGTGAGGAGAGAACGGGGGGGGGAGGGGGGGAAGATGGATGAGTGTGAGAGGTCCATTGTGAACAAGTGACCTAGTTCTATCAGTGCAGGGGGAAATGGCCCGCAGGATGAAGTTCTTTAAAGTCCAGCGTGCTTTGTCTATGAACTGATCAAATGCGTTGTTGACACTGGAAAAGCAACCCAGATACATTCAACCCAGATAAAACATAAAACATTATAAGTGAGGGCAGAGCCAAGAGCGGGCTTACAGCGGAGCCAACAGCAATATGAATCAAACTAATGTGCCTCTGATGTATTATTCATAACAACGAACAAAGACTAGTGATGAACGGTGAGCAGTACCACAAGAGCCCCCCCCCCCCATTGCAGCACCGCAGCGCTCACATCAAACAACCCACCCTTCAGTGTAACTTACTCATGGTACACTGAACAAATGCTGGTCACTCACAACTATTTGCTTAACGACTGTAACTTTATTAGATGTTACGGAGTCTAAAAGGTTTAGTGATTAAATATGAAAAGTTTTAGACTTACAACCAGCTGTCA
>NW_024042124.1:0-20000 GCF_014851395.1 Micropterus salmoides | reverse complement strand
TAAATAAACATATACTGATGTAGCGATACACATAGTAAGAAAACAGTGCATGTCGTGAATACGTGTCCCCCCTGAACGCCGCAGCTGTGGCGGTTAGTTTCTGTAATCTTATCAGATGGGGGAAACTAGGGCCTACATCCTCTGACAAAGAGAGAGCAGCCGGTGGAGCCTTTCTCTGCTGTGAAAAATGAACTGAGATGCGGAAGATGATAATCCAGGTCTATTGATCGAAGGCTCACAGACAACTAGGAGGGAGACTGATGCCCTTGCTAACTGGTGCTAGCGGCTAACACTCCATCTGCGAGCAGTTGTATGGCAGAGACTCCCTGTCATCTACTGCAACAAAGCTGCAAAGATTGGCCTGCTTCCTCAAGCAATCACACACTTACACTAGATCTTGGTAGAAAGATAGAAAGATCTTTATTTGGGATGTTTTCCATGAACATCTTTGGATTAGTGAAATCTTGGTTTACTTTTCTTTTTAGTATGTTTCATAACAGATTACAGTGTGATATTCTTGATACCAAGCACAATTGTTCTTTATGGTTAAAAAAGATGGTCTGTTGATGTATGGTACAAACCTAAATTCTTAGCATACTGTCTCAGTAGCGTAGAACTTTAATCATGTGTACAAAAATACACAACTATTAGCCATAGAAACCGGCTGATCTCCTTGGAGAGAGGAGGCGTATTTTGTTAGTAATTTTAAGTGAAAGAATGAATATGAAGTCCATTTCATGTTTTACATTTGCTTTATATGCTTATTTAACGGCTATACTTAAAAAAAAAAGTCTGCCATATCTGCTGACTAGTTGGATGAATAAAATACTTAGTTGTGCTGAAAGAAGGAAGCTTTTTGTGACAGATTTTATTTGTAGAGCGTCAGAGAGGAGACAAAGTTTATTGTTTTACATAATAAGTTATGCTCTTTATTAGGGCTGTGCGATAAATTCCACATTTTACCTAATATTTTGTTGCAGAACCGTGCTTTGACCGCGGCCAAGTTGGTTTTACGTTGGTATTCAACATCTATTGGATGTCCAACGTTAAACTAATGTCCAACTTGAAACTAACTTCACTGCAGTCCGTTCTTCCACACGTGCCGGTTTTGCAGGGAAGAAATTTGCGTAAAAAACCCCCAGAGGAGCCAACAACACTATCCAGCAGTGCCGGTGTAACACAGAAAACTCTGACTAAACCCTAAGGACAATGTTTTCCAAACCATAACCAAGTAATTTTAGTACCTAAACCAAGTCCTTTTGGTGCCTAAACATAACCAAACAGCGACCGCTTCACGTCGTCAACAAAGCCTCAGGTGCTTAACTTTCCATTTGGGTCACAGAATCTGATAGGTCACACATTTTGGTGTCACATCAGCCATGATGTGTGAGTTAGTCAGGTAATGTTAAATGACTTGCCCACGGACATACAGCTTACTTTGTAGTTCACCAAGACATGCTGTTGTTGTGATATTAGCTGTAGCAGCAGGAGAGCTGTGAGTGCCGCTGTGCTACTCTGGGAAACTGGCTTGTCCTCTCACGTTAGCTATGCAGCAGCAAGTCACGTCAGTTTGCTAATCTACAACCTACCTAACATTAGTTACATTACTTGCTGTGTCGTTGTTCACTATCGTGGTATTTGTCATTGTATTTCTCCAGAATCCCACCTTATCCTGTGGAAATATCTAGAGTTAATAATGCCAAATTTACAAAAGATGTTCTATATTGGGATATGTATTGTTATTGGGATATGAATTTATTAATCATATCGCACCGCCCTACTCTTTACAATAAGTTGATGTGGGCCAGGCATTTGTATGTGCAAAAAATATGATAATTAGACAAAAACAAAATAACTAGAAGCTACATGCTGCTGATTTACATTATATTATCCAGATCCTTGTCAATTTGATGATGCTAGATAATTTCAAAGAAGTTGATTAATACACACTATATACAAGCATGTTCACTTGATCTTCTTTGGATACATTATCGTTAAAAAAGGATTAGCTCAGATGCCTGACTAATCACGGCCTCACTGGTGTCTGTTGATGCAGTGGAGAGATTAGTGGGGCCAAGAGGCCGCTGTGTCTGTTGTGTCTGAGGCCATTTAGGCTCTTATTAACCCGATCTTGCTTTTACTCTGGATTACATAGGCTTAACCCTGAAACACTGATAGAGCCAAATTGATCTGCACAAACATAGCAATTAGATGCCAATCGATACAATATCTCCACACTTAGGAGCTCATTATCAAATCGCTGGCATTTGCCTCATCATGTCAATTGACCAAGAATAAAGTGGGACCGCACGTTGATGAACTGCACAAACAAATCAGTTAGTATGCAAAGGAAGATAAAGAGCCAAGCAGAATTTCCCGTTTTATGCGTTGACAGGAAAGTTAAGAGGCTAATGAATCTAGCTAACACGTTCTGTAACCGAGGCCGAATCAGACACAATCTGCATGTTCACGGCCCCAGCTTGGATCAAACTGCTCTCTTCTCAGAGGGCACAGTACTGGCGCAGCGCCGACATGCCATGCCAAGCTTAGTGGCTGTGTGTGTGTGTGTGTGTGTGTGTGTGTGTGTCATCATAAGAGAAATATGGCACTTCCGTTGAGTTGGTGAAATGCTGCAGTAGGATGAGCAGTCCCTGGGCAGTGTTAACAGCAACCGCAGCCCTGCAGAGAAATGTAGGTTGATTTGATCCCCACCTTTTTAATTTACATTAGTCATGATCCAAGGTATTGTGTGACACGTCGCTGGAAATTTGTTTCTGCTTGTTAAACAGTGGATATAAAATTTGACACACTGCCTTCTTTCATGACGGCAATGGTAGGTTTACTGAAAAACAATACAGTAATACTTTGGCTTCCTTCTCCAGCATTATAATTAAAGTTTAATTTAGTTTTCAGTTTTTTAATTTTTCAAACACTGCCCAGTAAACTCTGGATTTCATCCCATAAGGGATATGTAGTGTTTTGGAAGGAGACAATTTGTTTTCCTCAATCTAACAGTAAGCCACTTTTCTAAAAACGATTAATTTCGTGTGGCGCATGAACCCTCACACAGATCCCATGCTGCAACTTACAGTAGCATTCATTCTGAGCCTTAGCAATCCCACTGGGTGTCAACACTTGTGCAAAGCAGACAGTAAACATTGGAATCCATCGACGGAACGGATTGAATTTAATTGGTTTTCAGTTTTATAGGCCATCTCTATTTTTCCAGGGGCACTGCTGGTCAGAAATGTCGAAGATGGTAATATAATATTTGACTGATATTAATGCATGCACACACACACATTTAAAGTAAGATGGGTAACTGGTCTTGGATTTCAAGCTATGGCGCCACTGGAGGCAATAATGGCGTGGCACACAGCAATATGGCTCCTTTTAATTCATGGGGCCAATTTCATGCTTGCACACATCAGCGTATCGATGCTGGCCTGCTCCTTTATAAGCAAATAAATTGGACTGTATTTCTGATATCTGTAATCCTGCCCTATTTTTAACAAAGGTGGGGAGCTTGCTGTCCAATGTGAGCCATTTAAGTTTCATTACTCAAATCCCCATCAGATTGTGTGGTGGAGTTCCATTTGAATATGTCACTGTAATGTCTGCGGGGGAATTTCACATTTGGTTTAGCAGGAGCTCAATCCCATTTCCTCACAGAGGCTTTCAATATGTTCTTTATAATGTGTTCTGAGATTGAACTTCATGTCAAGATTAAACTGAGGAGAGATTGCGTTGGAACTAAGCTCACGGATGTCTTCAGCGGAAAATACTATGGGATCAGACGTACTATAAAACAAAACACGAAACAGCTGTTGTTTGTTATTGTAAAGATAGCTATTATAAAGGCAAAGAATCTGGGTGAAAGAATGGATCATCTGAGCTACAGAGAGAGTTGGAGGTGAGTAAAAAGTGCTCTGCAGTGGAAAAAGTAGCTGCCTGCTCTCACTGGCTGGATGTGGATGTCGAGTCGACTGACTCCTCCAGACATTTGGCATGCTAGATATCTGGCTGGCGTCAGCGATGTGTCGGGGAGCCGTTTTGATGATTCGTTGTGCAGTTCATACATAACTACTGCCGATCGATCGCTGATTTACCCCTGATCACAGCCTGTGACGGTCGCCGAGCTCACAGACAGGAAAATAGGGCTTAAAATTGTGTAGTCTGAACAAGGCTTAACTTTGACACCTGAGACTCAGTCAGCAATGGTTTCTATCATTCAATCTATTCTTTATCATCTTCAGTGTTCCTTTTCTTTATAAACCACAAGTTTCCTGGTCTCACCCGCTAAGTTGCAATTCCTTCCTCACACTGAAATGCTAAATAGGTAAATAAATATCTGATCTTCTTTCACATTAACACTGGCTCCCAATCTAACATGCCATCACAGTTGTAGCGCTTTGATGTATTGCTGACAAAACAGTGTCTAATCTCATCCATCATTGCCAGATGATGATCTCCTCTGTGTAGGGAAGCATAATAAAGGCAAGCAGATAAAACAGAATGACCATGTGAGGGAGGGAGAAACTCAAGCAATATGTAAAGCTGTGCAAATGTTCATACACTTGTGTTTATAATTTTAACCCTTTCTTTCCTTGCTCTCTCTTAGGTTTGAGAAATTCCAGTTTGCTCATGAATGCACACAAAACAGTTTCTTCATTGCTCTTTCGGTTTTTAATTCATGCCTGTCTCCGACCCTCTCTCTATTCATCTCGCGAACACACACACACACACACGCACACACCCTCTTGCTCTGTCTCTATCGCATCTTGCTTCATTGCTCTCTCCCCTTCACATACTGACACTGTTTTCAGGGTTAACGGGAGACGGCATCTATCACACAATACTATTCAATCAGTCAATGGACAGATCTGTGCTGTCAGATAAGCCACTTATTGTAATAAATCTGAGCTTCACAACGGCGTTACGATCCCACCAATCATAACTATTGCTTGCAGGCCACTCGTTTATGATTCATAGCCGATCACCATGATTCAGCACATTCAGTCACCTGGGGAAACTGTAACCAGGCAACAGGGTTTGGATAAAGGGTCTTCTGAGTTAATGGCTTTACCACAGCCAGCATCGCACCCTACTAATTATTCCTTTCTGTGTCAACATGGCCGTAAAGTAGGCTCTTCTGGCCCATTAACTTGTAGTGGTGCTTTAACAATCTCTGTAGAGAAGCAAAAACTAGTTTTAACCTGCCTGTGCCCACATGAGCAGCGTTTTCCTACAGGTTGTGCAAATTACTGGCATAGTTTGAGGACGCAAAGTGTGAGATGAAAGTGTGAGGGGAAGAGGAGAGGATTTTCAAACCAGCAGGGTGAGTGCGCCGTCTTATCAGCAGTGGATTAGGGAGGCATTAAAAAGTCCAAATTTCTTTTTTACATTTTTATGAGGTCTCAGCTAAACTAAACATTGATAACAAGGCCTGACTTCTTCATACTCATGAATAAAGTTCAGGCTGAATCAGGAACTACATTTACACAAGTTCTTGGGCTCTTGTCTTTTCATGCTGGCAGAGAATCATACTTCACTTAAAGAACTTTAATTTGTGTTCACATACAGTATAATCCCAACCCTCCAGAGAGCAACTGACAATACAATAGTGTGACCGTAACTACATCTTGCAATCAACAACCTAA
Organism: Micropterus salmoides; assembly: GCF_014851395.1. Taxonomy (NCBI): domain Eukaryota; kingdom Metazoa; phylum Chordata; class Actinopteri; order Centrarchiformes; family Centrarchidae; genus Micropterus; species Micropterus salmoides. The sequence continues at coordinate 14,340 of NW_024042124.1, read as the reverse complement.
TTGCAGTACTGTACTTGAGTAGGTTATTGTAACTAATTTCATCATTTAAAAGCTCTGAAAATTAAAGTCAATCTCTGTTTTCATTTTGGTAGTAAACCCTGATGTTTTATCTCTTATTCCAGGCTCCTAATTGGTGTCAGTTCTTGAAGATGGTTCAGGGGATATATAAAATTTACCTTCAAAAATAGATAATTGGGGTCAAAATGTGCCTTTAATGGACGCAGAAATGGCACAGGAGGTGTTTCCACAGTGGTGGGTGGAACTGGAGCATTTAAAACTTTTCCAGCCTTCCAGGTGAACCTGAATACTGGCAGTAAAAAATTATTTTCAAGAAGATGAGACTATACAAAAAAGGACCTGAAGACAGTAAGACCTGTTCAGAAAGAGGCCCAAGAATAATTAGATCCTATCCAAAATGCAGTCAACCCTAACAGATCCAAACAGCAACAGAAAAGGGCCGAATTAAATTAGACGGGACTGAGAGGAAATGTGAAAAGCCTCAGGACAATAGTAGACTTAGCAGTGACAAGGGCTGCCGTGGAGAGGGAATTGAGCATTTCAGATGGGTGAAAGACTCAAAAAATGGATTTATCTTTGTACATATCAAAGACTGAATTACACAATGCAGCCTATATTAGCTAGCTGCCACAATGATCTGTACATTAGGAGGCAGACAGTCTGAGTGCGACATTATTCAGAGCAACCAGAATAAGGATTCATCTCTCCTTTGACAGCAGAATGGATCACCCTTTAAAGGCAGAAGAAGGAAATGACAGAGAAAGGAAAAGTGAGATAACGGTCATTTTGGGCAGCGGCTGAGACGACAGAAGCAGAAAAAAATAAGCAGAGCGAGGCTAAATTAGAATTCCAATCCCACTTTTGGTGAGAAAGGTAAGGATTTGACTGATACATTCCCCCAACGTCGGCTCATAATTTTGGTGTAGCCTGGACTGGTGAGGAAGGAGGGTGGGAAGAAATGAAGGGGAGGGGAGAGAAAATGACATTGAGAGTGAAAAAGGAAATCAAATTGGAGCAGTCTAATTTCTGGGGCAGGCATCATGGTCCGGCTCGTATGGCACTCTCTCTGTCATGGCGACTGGGGGGGGTGACGGATGGACGTCTCACTCGTAATGGTTCCCATTTTCAGAGAGCTGCATAATACTAGCCGACGGAAGCATCAGCATCATCTGATAAATCATAATCTAAGTCAAATTAGGATCCATTATCATCAGGAGGCAGGGGGCCCTTTCCCTCTGTTTCGGGGCTGCATCGGAGGAAAATGAGACTAGAGGCATCTTGTGACAGCAGGCAATTTTGAGAGAGAAAGAGTGGGTATCTGATGTATGATTGCCATGGTAATGCGTGTCCTAGATGCCAGGGAGACTACTCAGACAGAGGCTGGCATTTGGCAAAGCCATGATAATAACGTGAGCCCATTCTCATGTGCATTTAAACCATCCATGTCACTACTCTTTACAACTATGAGCTTGTGACACTGAAATCTATACAACCTGTTGATATCAACGTGAGGACAATTCAGTCAGATGTATTACATTATTCTAAATGTGGCAGTCTACCTTGCCAACTTAAGGGGAGATCTTCACATGATTATGTTACAAAATGGGACACATGTTACACTTCTGCTTGTTTTAGATCTGACAAATATGTAAAAATGTCAAATTATTATATTGTGACTCATGTCTACTCTTATCGCTAAAGCATTTCAGTTAACACATTATCCCATGCACAGGAGTTGAAAACACAGCAAAACATTTGTTTTTCCAAACAGTTCCTCTTGGGAGTGGAGCTGCAGTGCAGCACTGGTTCCACAAGCATTCATTAAAAACTGGGACTCTACACATGACTTCATGAAATATTCAATATACAGTAGCTTTTGGAGGCAAGGACACGTTCTCCCCAGACCATCAACACAAATGTGATTTTGTGCAAAAATACAATAAAAAAACACCAAATCATATTTCTGTTTTATAAGCACCTGAAGCTCTGCATTTCCTTCTCTAAAAATAAGATGGCAATACACAAATACCTTGGATTCATTTTTTTGTTATATAATTTTTAAAGGCAAAGCAGAGCCTTCTTTTTGGCAGTTGAGACCTTGAGCTTTTCACACTGAAATAAATGTAAGAGACGCAATGGACTTTTACTGTTAGTGGGCGTACAGACCCAAAACAGCACTGCGTTAAAAAATGCAAGGGGCTGCGTTGGTGGTGGCTTTGTTGCTTCAGGTACTGGTGAGACATATAAATGTGTTTGAAGGCTTATCAGACACCAATACGGCGCACGTTGGTTTATAATACTATGAGACAAGATTTTACAATGCTGCAAAACTTATAAAGTGTAAATTTAACTTTTGTTGAACGACCTTGTGTTTTTTTAACTGCAGTTTTTCATGCAGTGCTACAGTCTGCCTGAACACAGCCTTAGGCAGTACTTGTCGATGCAAGTCTGATTTCTGCTACTTTCATTTACTTAGGAATTTTGTTCCAACACAATTAACCACTATGAGATAACAATAATAACAGTTTGCATGAGTTTTTCTCAGTGGTTCTTTAACTTCATTACCAGACCTCACACATGCAGATATCTAGTTAACACATACTTCTATGGGGGCGAGCTGCGGATGTAGGCTTGTTCTCACTAAGTCAAAGCTCACTGATTGGACCCAAAAGGAGAAGCCAAGGAGCCAGGATTTACAGAGCCAAACTTGAGAGTAATTAAGGACCATAGCTACGATGATTTTGGTTTATTTTTCATTCAGTGTCAGTTTAGTCAGTTTACATAAACACAGCTCCTTAATATACTTCAGCCTTTTCTATTTAGCTATATTTACTTCAGTAGAAAAACTGTCGAAATTCTGCTACATATATATTGTGGTTTGGCTCAACCACCAAGATTATCTATGCTTTCTCAGCAGCTCAGCGCCTCAGAATTTTTATAGGAATAATCACTCTCTCCATCCAAACATTAACTTCTAGTTAACCTCTCCTGGTGAAACAGATGTTAGAGTTGTTTAACTTCACATCTGTTAGCCAAAATCTCCAGAGCCCTGCAGTCATCTTAAAGGAAATCCTGGGTACCCTCCTCCCTGTCCTCTACCAACGGATCACACAGAACCAGCTGCAGCTGAGAACGCCGCCAGGCACTAAAGACACACATAAAGACTATCCTGCTTCTCCTCCAGACAAATGTTTCAAAGGAGGCCCACCATGAAAGATCCATAGCACCAGCAATGTACAGACGCTTCCTCTTTCTTGCTTCCCCCCAACCCCCCGACTCAATCCCCCTTCCACCTCTTCCTTGCATTCAACTTGCTGCACCCTAAACACCCCATTGTGTTGACCATGAAACTGTTCACAGGTGGAAATTCTGTGGGATTTGGGGAGACAGGGGGAAATTAGTTCTAGAAGTAAACTCAAGACAGAGTGGCAAAGTGAAATAGCTTACAATTTCCTCCCATCTGTCTTCTGTGAGTGTGTATGGGTTGTGTAGTGGGGTTGCTTAGGTAAGCTGTAGTGATAAGTGTTTACCAGCAATGTTGCTGCTGAGGGTTAAATTACTGGAGAGTTTCAAAATAGAGTTAAGCCAAGAAATCCTGTTTCAGTTGAGTCTCTAACTGCTGCAAAACCAGAAAAATAGTTATTTGGAGTTGTTTTGAAGATTACAAAACAACTCCACAACATCTCCACTGTTTGGAAAACAAAGTTGGCATTCTGTTACAACACTATTCTTGACATACACACAAGGACAATATGAGGTACAATAATAGATATGACATATGTGGCAATATCTGCTATCCAGAGAATAATTTGAACGCAGGAAAAAATTGTCTCATAAATTCCCAGTCGAAGTAGACTTCTTCCTTAACTGGACACGGTTAGCCTTCAGAAATGACACCAGAGCTGTAACGATTGCTTGATTAGGAAATTGACAGCTATTTTGGTAATTAATTCATCGTTTTCAAGGTACAAGGTTATTTAGTTGTCATTATACAGCACACGGTTGTATAACAACAAAATTTTTAGTTCCTTCTCTTTAGTCATTTTTCAAGCAAAAATGTTTGAGTCGTTACTTTCTTTGTCATATTTGAGAGTAAAATCAATATATCTGGGTTTCTCCTGGCTGATTAAAACCTCATTGAGCTGTGGGAAATTAAAATTTATAGACAACACAACAACAATTGTTCAGGAAAAATTTTCATTAATCATAAATGAAAAATAATCATTAGGTGCAGTCCTAAATGACACCCTTTTGCCCACCCTTTCCGTGGTTATACCCACTCCAGGCCTGCTCACTTCCTCAGGATATGATCATTTGAAATACTGCAACACAGACACCATTTCAAGGAGGACACATTAAAAAACTCTCATTTATGAGATGAGCTCAGAAAAATATTTTCAAACTGCCCGGTAAATCCAGCCTATATGATGAGCAGGCCACGGTGCATTCTCATGTGGACAGGTGATACAATAAATCTCCTGGGGCGGCTGACTAGAGGATCCCCCACCATGCCTGCTTCCTGGCAGACAAAACTCCCCAACTCCTGTCAAAACGACTCCTAACTAGGTAGCAGTGGCTACAGTCGTCCCCTGACGGAGGGCTGACTGCACTGAAACTATGTGGAGATCTACATGGGTTTGTGAGTGTGTTTAAGTATCTGGACTTCATGAGAAGAGACAATGTGTTGAAAGGGTTGACAGGGTGACTACACTGAAGCCGCGCGTGCTTGTGTATATATATTTATATATCTTTATTTCTTCCCTGCATACCTGTGCATATATGGTAATGGTAAATGGACTGTACTTGTAAAGCGCCTTTCTAGTCTTCCGATCACTCAAAGTGCTTTTTACTACATGTCACATTTCCACATTCACACATGCATGGAAGGTGCCAACCGCTCATCAGAAACAGATATGAATCCTTCACACACACACTCACAAACTGATGGCACAGCCATCGGAAGCAATTTGAGGTTCAGTATTTTGCCCAAGGACCCTTCGACATGCAGGCTGGAGGAGCCGAGGATCAATCCGCCGGTCTTTCACTTACTGGGCAACCTGTTATTAAACTACTGCTTAAACTATTACTTGGTTAATTATTTACATAATTTATTCAATGTAAGACAGTTTTCTTTGTTCTATATTATTATAATGTGAATATTTTTAGCAGTTAGTTGGCACGTTGGTAACTTATAACAGCCATTTTTCATAATTTCATTTTTTAGATCAGTGTACACCGGACTAACTGATGAAAATGTTCAGCCAATAAAACAGGTGTAGCTTGTGCTGTGATTGATCTGTTTTTGTAAGTGGACATGGAGTTCTAATTTTATATTCTGGAGATTTGTTTTAACAAACATAAGATGGACTGAAAGGGGCATTTTTTCGATTTTGTTCCACAATGTCTGCATTAATCAAAGAGTGGTCACGCATAAATACACCTGTCATTATGTGGCAGGAAAAAAAAAAAAAAGACATTTTAAATTGACCCAATGTATGAAAAAACAAGAGTCTTTGCAGACCCACAAATATCCCCAGCTCTATCTGATGCAACAGAGAGACACACATGCACCCACATGAAAGACATACAAGTACACCCCATCAAAGAGCTCGCGTTGAAAACTCAAAGGGTGTCACACAGTTTTTGGCAGATACCCGTCATACAGTTCTCCACGGTTCAAGTCCCTCTTGGGGGCTGGTTGCTGTCAAGATCCCTAGAGGGGAACTCTTTTTGAAAGATGTGATGGGAAAGGGATGGAAGGGAAGAGATGAGGTTGAGGATGTCAGATAAAGTGTGAAGATGGAAGACGGTATAAGGAAGGAAGGATGAGGAGGCAGGACGCAGGCCAAGTGTGAATGAATGATGATAGTGAAGGGAGAGGGAAGGGGGAACAACGGAGGTTAGCTTGTGGGGGGATTCAGAGGAAGATGTGATGGGAGGTGCGACAGAGAGAGAAAACGATAGAACAGCTCTGTTCCATAAACATTGTACATATTTAAATGTTTTTATATGATCTGTTTATTCTAAAAACAGAGCAGCTTGAAAGATCTAAGGGGGAACGTTTTGTCAAGGAAAGGCAATCATTAGACTAACAGCCTGAAAATTATGAAGATAAAGGGAGAAAGATGGGATGACATGACAAGATGTTGTGGTTGCATGGAATGTGCCAGGTGAATAGTTTGGGGATAATTGTTATTTCTCATGTGATCGGTGATCCCCTAATTGTAGGACAAAGTGTCTTGGGTGATGGGCCACCACAACTTAATTTTTTAATTAATATCACCCTGTTTTAATAATACACTATATATATTATGAGAACACATGTCCACCATCAAATGTTGCCTGGGCAACTGGATCAGAATGTGTTTCCAGTGTGTTTTGGGAGGATTCACATGACTTTGATCTATTTGTGACTGGATCATCCAAGATGCATTTTGTTTCAAAAGTTTCAACAGGGCTTTGAAGTATGTGTTGCATTATTCAGATGGTGGACATCACCTTTCTGGAAGGAAAAACAGTGAGGAGGAAAGAGCCGGAGAGAGATGGTGTCCTTCTGATTGTGAATATATAATTCTGATGATTTTTCATTTAAATGGAAGCTGGAGAGAGGTTATGGGAGATAGTGACAAGTCAAGGGATGGATGAAAGGAGGACTGAAGCATAGGAGGGAAATATTTATAGATTAGGACAGACAGTAACGAGGAGAGAAGCGATAAGACTGAATGAAAGCACAAAAGGCAGAGAAGGGTCCACTGAGGTCCTTCGGAAAAGACTTCAAAGAGATCAGAGTGGACAGAGGATGTTGGAGAGGAGATGAAGGGACGGTGTATGGAAATGTGGAGGCAGATGCAGACGCTAAGCAGCTTTCTCTAACAACTAGAAACATTTTTAGCTAACTTAGTGTGGACGTAGTCCATGTCATGGTGCTGTCAAGGCTGAGACACCGGGTACTGAGGAACTGAATGAGGGAGAAAGCAGGCGAGGGTGCAGGCATGAATTGAATTAATCCCTGGAGGTCCTACAGACAGCTGCTGACACAGGCTGGTTTTATAGCGTGCCAGGGGGCCATAAATAAGGCATTATGGGAATGGGGGTGGGGGGTATGCTGGACTTAAATGTGCCCCTTTAAAAGGTCCTACTGCCATTAGTTGTGTTCAAGCTATCTGAGGTGATAGACTGAAGTGTGTGTATGCTTGTGTGTGGTGCAGTGACCTCACTGTGGCAGCGGTGTATTTCAAGTGGCCGGGCCGAGACACAAGTCTAGAGTCCTGAGGGATCTGCCCTTCTCAAGATCACAATTCCCATCTTCCCTGTCTGTTGCGCTGTTAATCATATTGTAAGAGCTGGTATATAATGGTGTCTAATGGTGGCCATGTAATCATGGAACAAAGCTCTTCAATCACTTGCAGTATATTTTACTCAGTATCGTGGAGGCTTGGGATGTTGAAGGGATTGTGCATGATAGAACACTTTATCCTTCATTTGTTAGTCTCCTACATTTCCATATCTGCTAGAGTTCTGCAAATTACACTGGGAATATAATGTATTCTCCATTTCCTTCTCTCATCTCTCCCGATTTGTTAGGTTGCCTCCTTCACTTTGTATCTGCTAGTCCACATGACAAGACACAAACTATCTATTGTAAGCGATCAAGCAACCTTTCAATCACAAGCGCAACCTGGACCGAACAAATCTGCAAAAATAAAATCCTGATGTCACAGGGTTACATGTATGATTTATATGTATATTTACATTGTACTTGTGTTATTGTATGTACATCTTATGTGGTAGGTTATGGCAAATACAGTGGATTTTCTATTTACATTGTGCTTGTAATTTTTTGTGATCATTACAGCATATATTTATTGGGCTTATGTTTTATATATCTACATTGTTTTTATGGGTAGGTTATAGTATCTACACTATATATTAAATATTTACATTTTGTGTGGTGTGTTTTCTGTGCTGGGTAATAGTGTATACATTTCATACAGTTAAATTGTACATGTGTGGGTTTATGTGGATGTTTCTGGCATGGGTTTTGTTTGTGTAATATTCCTTTCTGTGTGTGTAAGAATATCCATTAAGGAACGATTAACTTAAAGAAAAAGTTGAATATTGTGTGGCACACACCACTTCCAGCTAAAAGTGGAGTTTATTATAAAGTTTACTTTAAGAGGAAAGATTTTTACTCAGCAAATATTCTCTTTTTCCAACAACCCCCTGAAACACATAGTAGCTCACATTCACACATGGGAAAGTTTTCTTTCTTTCTACTATTGGAAGGTGAAGAGCTACACTGGAGCACTTGCTCAAAGGAAGATTGCTATGGGGTTGTTTTTTCAGATAGGGAGGGTGATGCTTAGTAGTTACTCACGAAAAAAAATAATAGGAAAAACAATAAAACAGAGAAACTGAAGAACAAAAAAGCATTCAGCATCATTTTAAAGTTTTTCTCCACTATGCACAACCTGTTAGGCATACAATTAAATAGCACTTCATTTACTTACATAGGGAAATCCAGTCAAATACTGTTTAGTATTTGACGTTTCCATGAAGCGTATGGTTCAGGAATGCTTAAGCTGAGAGTAGATCAAAACAGTATTTGCAAATACAGGGTTTGTTTTAGCTTTCGGTCAGATGGGTGGAGTTTGCCACGCAGAACAAGATAATCAGTTGCAATAGTTGCATAATATCATGAAAATACAAGTTACTTTAGTGCGCTTTTCTATGATTAACCATTTATCTGCATTGCCTTGAAGCGCTGTACTCCACCCTTCTGGTACTCCCAGCCAAGAGAAATAAACCACTTGGACTTATTTGCAAATATACAGAATGATCCAGACCTCTCTCGTTTGCAGAGAGAACCGCATGTAGCATACTAAAGAATAAACTAGCTACTAAGATATAAATACCACTTGTCATACCTTCTTCTGTGAGTGTGCGATCACTGGGGTTTCAAGGTCCACGGAGCGTGAAAATCCACAAAATTTGACAGGATACAAGGGTTAGTTAATTCCAACATGTGTTTTATTTAAAAGCAAGACTGACACAACTGCCCCCCTTTAAAATAACTCAGGGAACATGACAGGGATAATAGAATTTATGTCTCTGGATTAGTATTAGCGATGGAACATTTGCAGCCATATCTACTGTTTTTGGAGGGATTAGCACACAAAATCTGAATATAATACATATGGCATTAAATGTTAATATACGGAAATACTTGCTGAAAATGCGTAAGCTTCTTTTTTGTTGAGGATTACTTGTCACATAATGATACAATGTGGACTGTAAGTAAGAGACCTATAATTGGACATGAAAGTGAGCAAGAGGAAAACGTGTGTCAGTAAGTAGAAATGTAAAAACCTTCTGACACATTCTGGTTCAAAATATGTAAATTACAGCAGGAGATAATTTGTTCATGTTTAGTCCTTTACCTTTCAGCTTTTCTTCCTTTGGGAGACCCTGACAATAAAAATGTTTGAGTTTTAGTGCTTTAATGAGGAATACTGAATAACTATACTTTTGAGCTCTTAACAAAACAAGTCCCTTCCACTTCAGAAAAGTCTAGACCAGAATGACTTAGGATATGAGTACAAGACTAGTATAAAGCCCATTTTCTAGACCAGCGACACTACAAACAACCTGTAATCTACAGTGTTCTGGTGTTACTGCAATCATACCTACATTTCCCTGACAATGACAAACTACTCCTGTGGCTGAAGACGGATTATAGAGAACAGAAGGTAACGTGGGAACTGAAAACTTGATTGCCTTAAACGGCACAACTGTTGAGTCAAACGGCGATGAAAAAGGCAATTCAGAGAGAGAGATATGGTTTCTATTTGAGTGGCTGTCATCAGTGCTTCCTGAATACTGCTATGGAAATCAGATCCACTGGGAGGGGAAGGTCAGGGCGGCCCTCCTCAACCTCTGTGCACAGAGTATGGACTTTGCTGCCACCGGAACGCCCCTCGTGGGACAGATCGCTTACCCTTACATTCTCTCTCATCCACACGTGCATATGTATCGATAGAGACAAATACACAGGCTAGCATATATAACTGTTCCTCTCATTGCTTTTCTGTGAAACAAAATATATATCAGTTATATTGATAAAGTAAGAAAGACTTTTGAGATCTGATTAACCGTTCGAGGCCTTCCTTAAGCATTTGCTGTTTAATTCTGTTTTAAAATGATGTTACGGAGGAGAATGTATTGTTGCGGTGTTTTGTCTCATCCTCTCGTTGCTAGGTTTCGTGTGTGTGGTCATTGCTGATAGAATAAATGTAAAACGTTTTGGATTTGGACTGTTGGTTGAACAAAACAAAGAATATGTAAAGGTCATTTTGGGCTCTGGAAAATTGTGATGATCTTTTTTTTGCCATTTTCTAATATTTACAAAACACAATAAGCCAATATATCAAAAAAAATAGACAGATCAATCAATGATTAAGATAATCATTAGTTACAGCCTTATTTGTGTCCTACTGACATACCCAGTTGGACCCTGGACCTCCCCTCTCATTAAAATGTATTCTGGATAAAGACCATGACCTAAACATCAACCATCCCATGATCACAGTGACAGACTTGACAAAGCAAAGGAAAAAAATCCCTTCTTGATGCAGTGATCTCTTGCCATTAGGACACGTCTACAGACAGCTGCACACCGACACTGAGCGATGAACAGCGGGTAGCAAAATTGGCAATCAATACAAATCTAAATAACGCACTCCAAATACCCTGTCGATAAAGCTTCAGACGTGAGACCGAACCGTTTCATAATCTCACCCAATCACAGCATGTCACTGAGGTCATGCTGATCTATGCCGTCTAATTAAAAATTAAATTAAAAAATAAAATAAATATATATATAATGTAATTATAATAAAACTACATATGAGGGGGTCCTCACTGTGACTGGTTAAATTGATTGGCTGGTAAGCGGAGTGAGTAAGAGAGTGTGCTGCTGTGTTGCTGTGACATAAATCAAGTGTTAAAAGGACATTCACGGGGACATATTGATTAGTCATTATTTGTACTAACGGGCCTAAGGGAAAGGGTGGAGGGGTAGAGTGCTGGCAATCTATTGGCGAGAATCAATAGGTCTCGCACAGGTCTTGCTGGTCCACTACACCACTACTCATTCATATTCCACTAAGACACAAACAATAGATAGCAGTGGTTTGCAACCTTTTCGGCTTGTGACCCCTTAAAATGACACTATGACCCCTCGTCACAAGTTGCCTAGGTTGACAGGTTGTGAGCACATTAAGCAGTGATTTTTTGGGGGATTATTTAAATAATTTTAAAGGCCCAGAGACGAGAAACTGTAAATCACAAAACAAGAAGAAGTTCTACAAAGTAGAAAAGTTACTTTTTCTATCTTGTTAATCATCTAGCAAAGTTGAAAGAAAGATGGATTCGAAGAATGGAAAAAACCCACGTATAAAAACACAAAAGAGGGAAATCTATTAAGAAAAAAAAATGACATGGCTCATTCACAGCGACTGGAAAAGTTTCCCCTCCTTCACCGCCAAGCAAGAAACCTGTCAACGCTTCATAGCCGCTTCCCTCTCCTCCACTAAACTATCACCCCCTTCCTCTCTTAATGTCTCAGGAGGCTGTTTGGAAGAAAAAAAAACAACAAGAGACAAGCTCTCTTCCATCTCTTTACCCTCACACCCACCTCCTTTTCCTCCCCATCTGCCTGCGAGAACTACGAGCTTGCAGTTTTGACACTGGTGGTTGGTCAGGGGCAGAGGGCCACCGCTAGCTGATGTCTGGTTCTTGTCAAAACTCCTGAAGTGGACAGGATATGGAATAGGATACATGGTGGAGGGGGTGGGGGGGCTGACGTCTTGAAAATGTCAGGGTATGAGGACTAATTGAGATTCCTTTAATCTAGCATGCTTCCTTCACGTGTGTGATTTAAGGTTATTTAAGAGCCCAATTACCCATCAAAGAGATGGTCCTCCCCTGTCATCAGGCAGTCATTAAAGGTTGACAGGAAAAATAATGTAACTAGATTCGTGGTTATAAGAGGACACAGAGGAATGAATGAGGATTAAAACAATTGGATTGAAAAAGATTATGGGGTTTTTCTAGTTTCTCTTGCTGTCTGTCTAGGTTGGAAACACACATGAACTTAGTGTTTTAGGACAGTAAGGCAAAGCTATTGGCTAGTCAGGTCGCCCCAAAAATGTGTCCATGGAGATGTGAACTTGTTTACCCATTGATGCATTGGGATAAAATTTTGTATTCGTTTAAAATGATAAATAAATGAAGGAATGGATGCAATATCTTGTTAGTTTTGTATTAGAATATACATAAAGAAAAGAAGACATAAATGAATGAAAACAACCCCATATACCAACCACCTTATAATGATAAGTTCCAATAGGTGGGTCTTCTTTGCATCTGGATCCAGGTCGATAAAATATCCCGCATAGTTAAACTCTGAGGCAACAGAGAGTCTTTTCTGACTGTCATGTCAATTTCTGCAGTTTCTGACCCAGCATCCATTTACATAGAGATTTAAATGAGTTTCAGTTATTTTTAACTGAACTCACAAATGGTAACAGCTGAACCTAAATGAATTTACTAAGGGACTCAAAATTATTTAGATTGGATAAGCAGACTCAATACTGGATTCAAATTTGAAAACACAATCACCACCCAACCCAACTATACACCATGGTGAAGGGAAGATAGCTTAACATATTTCGGTAAGAAATCATGGTAAATTAGAGAACTGTATGGCTGTATCTAGAGCTGAAGTGCCTTTGACACAGTCGTTGTGTCTTTGTAACGCAAGTCACAGCTTTGTTGAATGCAAGCCTAAATGCCCTAAGGGTAATCCCTTCTTTCAGAATTTTGGTTTTACTCAAAGCGGAAACCATGAAAAAATGGAAGAGAAGGTGAGCAGCACGACATGCAACAAGACAGCCTGATGCCTGTTCCAAGACAAAACGACCTACAAACGTGATTCTTTCTGGAAACAGGAAAAGAATAAGAGCACAGAGGCCCAGAGTTCACAGCTCACATACTTTCCCCATGCCTCGTCTAAAAGCTGCGACGCCAACTCCACGACGAACACATGCCTTGTGTGTCCCTGTGCTGAACTACTAATATACTTCTGCACAATGGCAAATTTGCATAAGCAAATGAGGGCCAAAAGGAGTGATTAGGTTTTGTTCCGACAGTTATTGCTCTGGCAAATCTCCGCCCAGCAGCTGTTGGCCTCATTCACAAGACCGCTAAGTCATTTCAACGCTGCCACAAAAGGGCGATAGATCGTAGATATCACCATTGAAATGCAGAGCGTTGAAATAAAAGATCCAAACACGCAGATACACACACTTTGCTACAATCCTCAGAACAGAGTCTAAAAAGAGCTTGAAGAGTCTTGTGTGGCAATCCTAATTAGTTTAATGAGTTTTTTTCTTGCCCTACCACAGTTAAATCACTGCATTTAATTAAATAAAGAAAACAAGTTTTAGAGCTGTGTGTACGTGAGTGTGTGTGTGTATGGGGCTGGGGATAATTACATTGAAGTCGTTGAAACAGGGGGTCTCTTAATCCCAAATGCAGTTACACTTATTAAAGCAGAGAGGGAAGGAGGGGGGGGGCAGCAAACAACAGGGGCGCAATTCAATTCGGAACAGAAGAAAAAAAAACCTTGTGATTTATCTATTTGGCAACCGCTCGTCTTATTCTGCACGCAATCCCGCCAAATAAAAAAAACCCCAAACCTTTGTGTTGGGGTATCCACTGGAGATGCACTAAAATTCTGCTGAGAATGCCGGGTAAAAAAGGAGCGTTCTCTGTCTCCATAGCTATACCGTTACTATAAGAACAACCATGTATGATCTGCAAAAAATCGTGTTGAGACTATCAATGAGCTTCAGAACAGTTTGCAACACTTAAAAAACTTCAGAAACAGTTTACAACTAATTCTATTTTCAACATAGAGGTAAGTTGGATTCACCGCCAAATTGGGTTTTTTGTAAACTCAAAACTGCTCTCATCTGCAACCAATGCAGTGGATTCCATTTTCCCTTCTTTCCAGCTTTCTCTCCCTTCCTCTGTTGACCACCCATAAACTCCTCGCTTCCTTCTCTTTCTACCTCCAACTTGGCATCTCTGCCTCTCTGCATTAAATAAAAACCAGTCGTTGTGATGCATGCTGCAGCGCCTGCCGACTGAGCTCTGCTGACAGCTTTAGAGGGACTCCCTCTTCTCTGCCCTCCATGTGGGAAACCCGAGGCCTCAGCGCTGGGGGAGCATGCTGGGAGGAAGACGGGGCTGGGAGGC
>NW_024042123.1:0-47791 GCF_014851395.1 Micropterus salmoides | reverse complement strand
GTACTGTGAAGGTTATGTTGTGTCAGACTTCAAACTTAAAGGCACCCTGTGGAGTTTTCTTGTAAACAACAGGTATATTTATAGGCAGTGTATCTCAGCACGAGGAACTGTGTGCATCCTTCAGGCCTAAATGCGTTGAATGCATTTCTTTGCTTTGGTTTTTCCCAATGCATCTCACCGTCTTTCTCAATGGATGGAGTTTGCTCAAGGCTGACTTTGACTGTTGTCAGGTCGCTGTGTTTTAGACTACACGACTTGCTGTCTTGTAACAGGAGTCTTGAGGTCATTGTGGCGTTCTGATCAGCAACAGGCGGTAGGTCACATACCACACGAGCTGACAACGACTCTGTCACTCGACGACTGTTTTGTCATAAAAACACACGAGAAAAGTTACCTGGAAATGATGTGAAACTACACACGAAACAGGAGTTGTTTTACTATTATAAAGATAAAAATTATAAAGAAGCTGTCATAGAGATAGCTTAGTTGTCATACGTGGTTATGGAACTTTGTTCATGTGATTAAAGGTGTTCATCAGGTGATGTCACTGTTGTGTTTACATTGTTTACCAGTCTTTTTCTTTGTCACCTTTTGCGTTCCTATGTTTTTGTGGTTACTGCCACAAACCACCAATTCAGGCTTATTTTTGTGACCTGAATTTACCTTTGGTAGTCCCCATAGCCCTCCTCCACTTATTTTAATGGCTTGTTTGCGCAAAACATTTGTGGTGAAAGGAGCCAAACTGCATCAACCACATTCTGTATGTCATCATGCATGTGCTTGTTGATAAACGTTGACCTCATGAAAATACTATACATAGTGGCACCAAAGGTCAAATCCTTCCCAAGTTAGCTTTAAGTACACAAGATGGGAATGTAGAACAATGTCTAAAAAAAAAAAATTGTGCCACTATACCAGACATTTTGACACTGATATAATACATAGTACATTATATGAACAATGGTGCAGAAATAGAATATCTGTGTGTGCATGCATGACTTTTCCTAAAACTGTCTTTTCAGTGATGGTTGGGGCATGTGCTGAATACCTGTGGGTGCAGCCAGTAGCGAGGCATAACAAAAGCACCAGTAGTGGAAAACAATCAGAACCAAACAACAGTGAATCTGAGTTTGCATCTGGTGAACCTGAATCTGAATTTCAGTGAAAATCCCTTATCTATCAGTCATACAGTGTGTGACGTGTGCAGGTTCGGACTGGCAGTTTCACTTGGGGAAACCAAAATAGAGTTATGCCAAATGAATACTTTCAATTGATTTCTGGGTTAACCTGTAGTAGGTATTGTCCTTACAGTCTCTGTATATCTTTGTCACTGACACAGATCCCTCTTTCTACACACACACACACACACACACACACACACACACAAACACACACACACACACACACACACACACACACACACACACACACCTCCTATGGTTTTTCTTTACAGTATTAGGGCTATCTTATTGTATTTGCCTTGATATTTTATGTATCCTGTTGTTACAATATTTTTCATCATGCTGGTTTTGGTTATAATTTAGAGTGTGTTATCCACTCACTCGTGTCTTTGCTTGTCGCCTTGATCTCTTTTTATTGTTGTTTTCTCTGTTTGTTGTTTGAGATGTTTTTAGACGCCCTTTGGGTTTGTGTCTCCCACACACTTCTTATTGATTACATCTCCCCCTCAATAGTTTTTATCATCATGATTTAGAACTGTTTTTCTGCTCCTGTCATTTCTCACTGCACAAATATGCTAAACTTCACCATTCTAGTATATGTGTTCCATAATGTTTTACACCAGCTTCATTTTCAAAACAAATGTTAGAAAAGGTATTTAACTATAAACCTACAGTACAATACATGTTTAAAATATATTGCTATGGTTTTAAAAATTATATAGACATTTTATTTTTCTATATCTTGCCTGTTCATCAGACTGTATAGCTCTCTTTCCATTTGATCTTGAGCTAAAACTATGTTCTTGTCATCCTTTTTTGGTTCGCTTCCAGACAGGGTGCTGCTAATGACTGCTACTGGTTCTGTTCACAATCATCCGGGATGATTAGGACTTTGACCTTTTAGCAGAGCCAGATAATTCAGAGCTTAGTGATTTTTATCCCTCTCTAAATTCAGAGAGAGAGAGACAGAGAGAGAGAGAGGGAGGGAGCGTAGAGAGGGAGAGAGAGATTCGGGCTTATCAAAAGGAAGAGGGAGCAGATCAGAGAAGCAAGGTGTAGAGGAGAGGATGAGGAGAGAAATGAAGAGACGTGGAGGCACAGATGAAGGGGGAAGGATCACACTGTGCTACTTACCCTGGAGGCACTGACATTATCTAGAAGAGACAGGCATCACGGAGAGGGAGGGCACAGGGAAAAGTGGAATAAAGAGGAGTAAAATGTAGCTTCTGACGTTTTTCAGAAACACCTGACATTTACCTGGTTTTCTTGTGTTTGGGCTAGACAACTGGAGTCCAGTAAAGGCCACCAGTCCTCTCACTGCAGCAGGGATGTCGCCCTCCTGCTGGGTTCACTCCATTTTCATCAGGGCTGAAAACAGCCTTTACAATATAGTGAGCTGGTCAATCAATGTAATGAGCAGGATGAAAAAATGTGTTGTTTGTCAGGCCCAGATGAATCAATTCCCGATCCTAACAATTTCTGCTAATACACAAGAATTGCGTGATTGACATTAGCTGGAGAATAGAAAGCTATTTCATAAACGATGCAAGGAATACGAAGACATATTGATGAAAGGTCTCACGTCATCAAGTGTGATGTGGTTCCACTAAGCTAATTAGTGACTTTTCCTGGTAAGGCCTAATGAAGTGGAGGTTATGTCAGATAATTCACATTTCCAAAAACTGGGAGCAGTCTGAGTGGAGAAATGATAATATAGTAAACGGCAGAAAATATCAAAATACACAGTAAGGAAATGGGGGACTCAGGTGAACTAATATTTTTTGCAATGTCGACATTTTTTACCAACATTCATGGTCCCCAGAGGATGAATCTTATTGACTCTGATCCCGACATTACATCTACCACCATCAGTTGGTTTACAGTTTTAGTGTTTAGTGAAATTGAAAATCATCTTGACAACTATTGGATGGATTGCTTTGAAAGTAATAGTAATACAGATAGTCATGTCAATGCCAAGATGATGACTCCAAATGACTTTAGTGATCCTCTGATGACTAAATACCTGCAAAACTAATGACATTCCCATCAGGCTTAGCTGTATTGTGGAGCCACTAGCATGGCTGTAGACTCTAGGTCTTGTTTCACTGTAAAAACAGAACTTTTATAATTGTAAAAGAAACAACATTTTAAAAGTAATAAAAAAATTTTATAAAATTAGATATCATCCTAAGTAAGCTTTATGAAGCTGAAGTAAGAATTTAGAAAAAGCATGTTAAGGCTTACTGTCTAAGCTTGCCTTGTGAAATAGCCCCAGATCATTATCATATTTCCAACCAATGATGTTCTCAAGCCTTTGCTCATCCAGCTGCATGTGGAAAACCTGTTGGCTTTGCAGTAATTTTTCCTGTTCATTATAGAAAATTGCATCATTACAAACCAAATGCGAGCAGGAAAGTTATTTCAACTTATGTGAAGGTAAATCATTAAATGCATGGTGAAGTTGAGAGACAGCCACCCGTTGACCCCCAAATCAGTGGCAATCCAGCTCAAATTCACATAACCCTTTTATTATAAACAGCCACAGTCCATCCCCCAATTAACCATCCGTTTAGGTCTACTAAGTCAGCACTTTGGATGGATCTGTGGAGGAAAGCAGCTTTACCTCGACTTGCTGGCGCAAGTATCATTTCATCATGATTAAAACTCAATGGTTTGAGACCTTGTCAGATGCCACACAATTAGCCTATATGGCAAACTGCCAAACCTGCAGCATGTGTATGTGTCTGCGTGGGCACGAGCAATTGTGCATGAAAGCGTGTCTCCCATAAGGAGAGCCTGCACTCTGCAGATAAATGCTGATTATCAATCTCAGCTGTCAATGAGAGAAGCAAAACATAGAAAATGGTGGAAAGGAATTTCTGAAGAAGTGTTCAAGTACCTCGAGGTCTTTTCATGAGTGAGGGGACAATGGAGTGGGAGATTGGCCGGAAATTCAGAGCAGCGGGGGTAGTATTGCATTAGCTCTACCGCACTGTTGGCGAAAAAAGAACTGAGCCAGAAGCTCTCGATCTAATGGTCAGTTTCCGTTCACTGTAACAAATTGCTGTAGTTTCTACAGTAAACATTTTATAGTAGCTTATTGTTTTGTCAGTTTACAAAGGTTAACTGTAAATTGCAATGCATTATGGGCACAAAATAATTACAGTTGTTGACGGCATTTTTCCACAGTAACATAAAAACTGCATTTTAACTGTAGATAATAGATATTACAGATAAATGCTATTGACATCAGACTACGTTGCAAAAGGCGGTTTAAAAGAGGAGTTCTTCCTGAGAGTGGGTGGAGCTAGACTCTCAACACAGTGTGCAGAATTCCCATGATGCATTTGTTAAAAATTGCTAATAACTTTTTTATTTGTTTGAAATACAAAAGTTATTTTATGATTTATGTTTGTTGTTTTTAAACGTGTCTGCTTAGAATATAGTGGTTTTTGTTGGTAATCATTTGGTGGTTTTGAAACCAGGAGTGAAGGGGCTGTTTCAGCTGCACTTCCTTTTTTCATGAAGGTTGTTATCATAGACTGCATATCAAAAGGTTGTTAACTCTCGTTAGCTTGTGTGGCTGTGTGTACAAGGAGCTGATATAGTAAAAAACTAAATTTTATATGTATATTTACATTAGTGATGGCAAGTTTGAATCTTTTGACAGACTCGTTCATTCAAATCTCGTTCATTAAAATGAACTAATCTTTTTTTGAGTCATTTCGTTCATTTGAACTAGGCTGGTTATTGCGGCGCTGCAGCCGTCTAGTGGGCGATTAAAAAACAGCGCTGTTCTCAAACACGGAAGGCTACCTGGCTTGCTTTATTTGACAAAGTATAATGCACAAATTCACCTCTTGATTACTGTATATCATCATTATATAAACCCCCCTGGGCCCACAACCAAATTCAAACCATGTAAAAACCACAGAAATATGTTGTCAATATGTAATCACCACTACTCCGGCTAAATCCTTCCATTTTAACAATATTTCCTGAGTATATAACCAGACCAGCCATACAAAGACTTATGTATATAATTATCATTATCTCTAAAGTGCTCATTCATACAGTAGCCTAACGTCCTTATCCATAGTAAAATATTAATATCAGATTTGCAGTAAATATATTGAAGTAATAAGCTTGATACACTATATGAATAAACACACTCTTATTAAAATTCAACCAATTTAATAATAATCTGGATCAAGCCACCAAGTTCTTAAAGAACTCCAGCACAGAGAGAGGAACAGAGAAATAACACATATAAACGCAGCAGTTTGGCAGGTCTTGACGCAGAATGGGCCACATGAGCACATCGCTCTCAAACACGGCCAGGTTGTTCACCAGTCACGAGCTGTAAAACAACGGCACGGCTCTGTTTGTTAATACAAAGGAAAAGTTACGTTGCGTTCTCTAGCGGACCTGGATCAGCTGTTCGCTGTTTACAGGGCTAGCGCTAGTGTTGCTATGTGGCTTGTTTGGGAGAGGAGACGATCTCTGTGGTAATTCAGCTCCTGGTAGAACTCTGTCTGGGCTCTGAAGTGGACCCAGAACAACTCTGATCAGCTGTTGGCAGTAAACACTAAAAGTTACAGTGCGGCTGTGTTAAAACTATAACTTAGCACAACATAACTGCACTGTAATAACGTTATGCTTTATTAAATGTAACAAAATTATCAAAATAGATATTAGATATATGTCAGTCCAGTGACTGTTACCTGACAACAGACTTGCCTTTCATTCCCCGGTGCTGGCAGTAAGTCAGCCTGACGAGTGAAGACAGACTCAGAGGAGGACCCATGTGAGCGCTGAACGATTAGTCAAAAATTAACGTGACATGGGAGGCAACACTAATTTACATCAAGTTCACACTAAACAATTTCAACTACATAATTTTGATAAATGTTTTGTTGCAGATCTGATTAGAGTTTTATTTAAAGGTGATGATAATCTAATAGTTTATTGGGTAAAAAAAACAACTGTAAAAATAATTCTAAAGCAACAGATTGTTGTGTGACATTTTAACATTTACTAACTCTAGTTGCCAGGTAATTTATGTAATTTGAACAGAATACAAAATAATGTTGTAAATTAGATTACAATTTATTGATTTTTTTATTCTAAAAACAACAGTAAATTGCTGTAATTTATATACAGAAAACACCTGTAAAATATATCCTGGAATATACTGTAATTTCTTTTACAGTATTTAGCAGCATTTTTACAGGACATTATTGGCAACTTTTTTGCCAGGTATTTGCTGTAAATTCTACAATTCATTGAAGTGTACTCTCACGGCTATGAAGGCTGGGTCATGACCATATGAACTAGATCACGGGTACAGGCATCCAAATGGACAGTGGCTGGCTTCTGGCTAGGTGGGTTTACTGGCCTGGGAACCCCTTGGGATCCCCCAATCAGAGCTGGTTAATTTGGCTCGGATAAGGGAGATTGGGGTCCCCTGCTGGAGCCCCAGTGACCCGACCCCGGATAAGTGGTTAAAGATGGATGGATGGATCGAATTTCCCTTTTACCAGTGACATCTTGATAAAGAGACATATGGGAAGAGTAATTTTGCATTAATAAGTTGTCATGCAGGCAAAATGCATTTACATTTTCTGTGACAAAGAGAAAATGATAAATATAGATAATGGAGATGCATCTTGGATGCAGAATAATGTTGTATAATGTTGATGGAAGATGGGACTGAGTCTCAGCAGCAGGGAGAAACCTGAAATTGGTGTTAATGTCACAAAGCTGGTGTGACAGTAGCAAAACAGGTATGCAATGACTTGCCAGTACTGAACAATGTGTGGTTGCTATGAGTGAGTAGAGCTCTGCAGTAGAAAAATTTAAAAATATTGTGAAAAAGTAAAGGCTGGCAGATTAATAATAGTGCCAACAAAGTTCCGGACATTTGCTGGTCTGTGAATGTAACTCCTCTGTGAACATGACTCTACTTTTCTCCTTCCTTTAGCTGTCTGTTCACTATATGATTGCATCTTTGAAGGAAAATACCTGTGATATTACTAAGATAACATCACGTAGCATATCTTCTACAAATGATTGTGAGGACTCAAAGGCCATAAATGACTGTCCCTGACTAGCAGTTACATGTCCACTTTCTGTTCACTTAGTTTTTTTAAAGTCCCTGGTACCTAGACATAGGTATTGTTTCAATTTTATTGATTCGGATTCTACTTATTGAATCTGGTTCTTAATGTATCTTGGTTCAGATTTCAATTTAAACTATAATAAGTAAATCTTTTCCCCTTTGCCAGGAACGTTCATAGTAACAGAGCCGGGATGATGTCTGTGTGACAGATATGCTGGTGCACACATGGTTCTGGGATTATTCTGCAAATGCTGGTTTAGTATGAATGAGCCAATGCGGCATATTGGCGGATATTCTTTCTGCGTCTATTGCGGGATCTCTGTATAAAAGTGGCTTTTGTTTTGTAGCTGAGCGTGAGATATTGCTACTGTTAGCATTAGCTGTATCTGGGGGTGTCATTCTAGATTGGAGGCAACACTTTTACGGACTGTAAAATGCTCACTGCTGTTCAGTCGGGAGCGTGACTGAAATATGCAAAACTTTAGGAACTAATATGCAGAATCGAAATGCTCATGTCTTAACAAATCCATTGTTCTTGGAAATTTGGACTGTAAGCCAATCGTTTTTTACATGCAATGCCAACATTTTTAAAATTCTCACTTTCTTTAATATCTGCCCATTGCAACTTATATATTACAACAGAAACAACATTTTAAAAGTAATACAAATTATTTTGTAAAATAAAGGGGCAGTACTGTGGAGTCAAAAATAACTGAAATAAGATGAACTTACAAAGAAACATTAAAAACAGCTTATAATGGCAATTATGGGAAATTGCAACAACATCAATAGCACTGTTCTGCTTTGATACAACTCTCTTGCACATGCCCAATCCCTCCTGTCCCCAGAGTCACAGAGGCCTGTATTTTACACAAACAACAAAGTTACAAAGGACATGAGAGAGTTGGTTAATTAGAACATATATTCAACAGCAATATCTTAAGAGAATTAAATAGCTACAATGCAAAATGACAAAACTTTCTTCTTGTTTAGCTTGAAAGGAAAATGCCTCATGAAATGCCAGTTGCTTGCAAATAGCTGTGTACTCGTCTTCTTCATCTTCAGTCAAAACATACATTGATGTGCAGTGTTTTCAGGCAATTTATTTTGTGTGTTTAATACTCAGGTCTTGTGTGCGTGTCTGTGTGTGTGAACATGCTCTTGGTGTGTATTTCTGTAAACTCAACCTCAATAGCAAGTTTCTTATCTTCTGGTGAGTTATGTTTAAGAAGAGAAGACAAAGGAGAGCAGAGTCAAATATCTGTGTTAACCTGTGTATGTGTGGGATCTGTCTGTATCTGGCTTTCTGCCAGGTGTAGTAGCCTACACAGTGAAATCCTATGATTGCTGAAAGTCCCCACATGGATATCGCCATTTCAATAATGCATGGATTATACAGTGAAAATCAATCCGATTGACCTGTCAGGTGCAGCAAAGTAAGTCATGATAGAAACAAATGATATAATTCAACTTTGAAAACTACATTGTGGGAGAGACAAAAGTTTTTGTTTGTGACTTTCTGAGGGAAAAAATCTTCTACTGCCCTGAATCCCTGTATCCTCTTAACTTCTCTGCCTTCATCTTTCAAAATGGAATATTTTTGGGTCAACTGACCCAAATTACATAAAAACAAATTTCTTTTTTACCCCCTGTGGTATCTAACCACACAGATAGTTTTGATTTTACTTAGCCTAGTTTAAAAATCTGTCTCTGACATTTTGCCTCCACCCAAATACAACATTGGTGATGGAATTTTGTTTGTGGTGCTCCCCACCATGAAAAAATTCAAAAGCATCTTATCTTTCCACAAACTAACAAGTAAAACACAAACAAAATTCCATGTACCCCCATTTTAGGGTTCATGTTACAATTAGGTTAAGGTAAGGGTTAGGGTTAGCCATGTAGTTGTGATGGTTAAGGTGGGCTAGGGAATGCATTACGTCAATGACAGGTCCCCACGAAGATAGTGAGACAAGGCTGTCTGTGTGTGTGGACAGAGTGAGAGAGAGTGGAGAGGTTAATGCAATTGACACCATTGGTATGGCTTTTTCTTGGATCCAGTGACATACGATGGCTCATTAACCTCTGACACATGATTGGTTAAAGATGGCTTTCTACTGGTTTATTACAGCCAATTCCACCAGTCAGAAGCTGTTAGCCTGCTTTCCAACAACGAGCTAGCTGTCATGGTGAGACTTCACTGCTTTCTGCTCTGATCCTAAACCTTCACCATTACTGATAATTTGGACTATTAGACAGCGAGTGCCATCTGGGCACTTTAATTATCCTCTTATGTTCCCCAGTTCTCTTAACCATTTCCCATCCTTTCCTAGACCTCTTTTCTCTCTTTCTGTGATATAGATTTAGCCTAAGGAGTGGATCTGAGGAGGAATAAAAGCAAAGGATTGCTAAAGATGACAGACAGAGAGGCATACTGAAAGTGATTCTGAGCTGTGGAAGAAATCAGATTTGAGGAATTCTAAATTCTTTTTTACCCTTTACCTTGTTTCCCCAGGTTGCCTGCTCAGTTTGTTTATAGTTTCTCAGATGATATGCACAGCACCTACACTTCAAACCATTGAGGGCAGGCACTGTGATAGTACATTGCAACCTGTTTCATTAAAAGTTATCCTTTCATCATTCTTTTGTGGTTTTCATCAAATGTTTGTTTCAGTGAATAAAAATCTATTTTTGCATTAAAAAAATAGCCATCTCTTAATAAGTGTCTTGCATAAAATATTTTTGGTAATGCATAAAATATCACAACATGCACACCCACACACACACACACTCAAGCAAACAAACCCAATTAGCGTATATCTGTCTCCCTCTCTCAAAATGGCTTGCAGACAGCTGTTGGAATTATCATTACAGAGCAAACTATTCATCATATGTTAATTATGAAACAAATAACAAGCACTAATGATTTCAACAAACATTTTAAGGGTAACGTCAGGGTGCCAAACTGCCAGCCTATAATCATTTGCGCATTTCAGTACATACTGTACAGTAGGTGATAGACCGCCTTAGATCACTTTGGCTTAGTACTATAAAAGGAGACATTTCTTTTTGTTGTTTGCATTTTTAGTTTGATTTTGCATTTATATCCTTTCGAGCATAAGATAAATGCAACATTCCACATCTTCTGTTTAATTGCTTTTATTCAGCAAGACCGAATACATTTAGATTATTTATGTTATACTAATGTGAGTTTTGAATCATAATCAGAAATCACTTTGGCACCATAACTTCGTGTTGACAAATATATGTTCAGTATTCAGTCTGTAAGAATGCTAAAATACACTAGATGTTTACTCGTACTCAGGGTGTGAATTATACAGTGACAACCGGGGGGTCAACTTTTTTCCCAGGTCAAAAAGAAAACCCAGTACAGCGCAGGCACGGGCTTCAGTAAACTAAAATCTTACAATGCTTACAATATCCTTGCTTGTTTAACCAATGTGTGCAGTCTGTAGATGATGATAAATCAAATTCATTACACCAGTTCGTGGGTGTCCCATACCACATGACAACTTTGTTGTCAGAGGTCACTATTCTACAGCAAAACTGCCAGCAGGTCAGACACACAACAGCAGACCACCAGGACCACTCAAAACAGACCCACACAATGTTAAACCAGAACTAAAGACACTATCATTAAATACAGTCTGCATTATCATATCTAATTCCTAATTCTTATCATTTCAACTTTTAAGTTTCAACTTTTTTTAGCAAATATCTCCTTTCCTCCTGCTCATGTTGAATGAGAATGTAATGAAATGAAATGTAATCTGCGTTCAATAAAACAGTTGTCATGCAAAGGGGAATTGGGGAATTGGGAATTTTTGGTCTTTGTAAATAATATTTAAAAAAGTACAGTCTAGACCGCTTTATATAAAAAGTGCAATGAGCAGCCTTTTGTTATGAAATGGCGCTATATAGATAAAACTGAATACATTTGAAATAACAAACCTGGATTTTTACATTTACCTGCCCTGGTAAAACTCCTGAATTCCACAGTGAAAACAAATATCGTACTTATTGTAGAAAGACTCATAAAATACTTGAAATGAAATAATAACTTTATATTGACTGTATTGATATTGAACTGGTCAACAATAACTAATCCTCAGTTTCACTGCTCATGTCTAAGCACCCGTGTTGGCTAACAATTACATAAAATATGAAATGATATAATGGTAATGAAATGAAAGGATGGGCTCTCAGCTAGCTAACATCAGATAGCTCATTTAATTACAAAGGGGTCCAAGCCATAATTAGGGGGGTCAGACCCCCCCAAAGCCCCCTGTTATTCGACCCCTATACTCGTTCTTAAAGTAGACTTTGAAGCAGTACAGGCATAAATATATTTTGGTGTTCAGTCAAAATTTGAGTATAGTTTATTCAGAACACAACACAAACAATAATACAGTGCTCCAGACTATCTTTTTAAACTCAGAGCACTGTTGATTTTGAAAGTAGACCTCTTTCCTGTATAAACTACACTTAGAACAGGCTGATATTGAAAGCTGTTATTTATGGGTGTCCTGGCTTCTGGGGGTGGGGGTCTGCGGTGGGATTGTGGGGCGATTATCGATGCATCTTGATGTATTATACTTTTTCCCTGGGCAGGGTCTCTGGATGGCTGCTGGGCGTTTAGTTTGTGCGTTGGAGTCCGGGGGAGGCATCTCCTCGTTGGCTTGGAGGGACCTGTTTGCGTTCCTGTTTTGCTTCGTTGGCCTCGGATCCGTGCTTGCCCATTTCTCTGTCAGCCAGTTGTTGGACCCCTCTGGATACTGAGGTATATAGTTAGTTTTCGGGATGTGCAGTGTGGGTGCGGGGCAGGGCTGTGCTCCGGTTTGTTCTGGGTTTGTGCCTGGAGTTCTCGGCCCTTGATGGATGGGTGGGTTATTGGTGGCATGCAGCTGAGCTAGTTGATTTTGCCTCGTTGCTGGTTTGGCTGGTGTTGCATGGCGGCCGGGGGCGCGCTGGGCATGGGGGATGTCGGCTGGCGCCGGCGGCCTTAGTTTTTTCCAGCGGTTGGGGGGACGGTGGACTTTTATTGGCGGGTGCACGGTGACCTGTGCGGCGCGTTTGCTGCCGGGCTGGGACTTGCTGCTGGTGTCTCTCTCCGCTGGCTTTCGCTGTCGTGTTGTTCCGTTTGCTCTCTCTCATTTGCCCGACCTCGCACGCGGGATTCGCGGGGGGCTGCTGGGCATGGGTGTCGCCGTGCTCGCGCAGTGTGCGCGTTGGGCTCATCACTTGTGCATTGGTGTTGATGATTGCGTGGCATTTGGGCATTGTGGTTGTTTGCTGCGCGGCGGTGGGGTGCTGGATGGGGGAGGCCACTGGTCTATGTTGTGTCTGCGCCGCGGTCGGTCCGGGCGCTGCTCTTCCTCTTTTGCGTTCCGTTCTCGGCATTACGTTGTCAACTGGCATTTGGGTCGGGGTCTTCTGCGTTTGCATCGCGGTGCATCTGGGAGTCTTTGTTTTTTTTTGATTTGATTTATTCTTTTTCTTTCTTCCACCCCTATTGGCTACTGGGGTTCTTGCCTGCCTGTTACAGTCGTGGCGTCCCACTCTCTCTAACAACTACATTCTTTAACAGGCTTATGCGCACACACATGTACATACACACACATACAGACACATTCACCCACACGCACACAGACACACACAGACACAAACAAACTTAGGTTGTCCCTGGTAGAATTATTCCTGATGCCTTTCT
Organism: Micropterus salmoides; assembly: GCF_014851395.1. NCBI lineage: Eukaryota > Metazoa > Chordata > Actinopteri > Centrarchiformes > Centrarchidae > Micropterus > Micropterus salmoides. The sequence goes on along the minus strand of NW_024042123.1, from coordinate 34,758 downwards.
TTCAGTTACTTATTTAAATTAATTATTATTCCAGCTCTCGTGGCTGTGTTGTGTTGCTTATTTAGTGTGTGTGACTGTTTCTTGTTTTCATTGTTCTCTTAGTTGTCTTAATATGTCATTAATATGTCAGCTGTTTATTGCTGCTGTTCGGCTGGTTTTCTTTTACTATTATTATTATTTTTATTGGTTTTTTTGTTTGTGTTTGTTTGTTGTTGTTTTTCTCCTCCCCAAGCCCCTCTCTCTGTTCTCTTGCAGGTTTCGTTGCTTTCTGCAATTGGTGTTTCCCACAGCTTTTCCCTGTTGTCCCCACCCTCCATCCCCCTTTCCCCTTCTCTTGCAGGTGTTGTCCTTTCTCTGTGCTGTCTGTTTGTGCCCCCCCATCCCCGTGTCTGCCCCCCTGTCCGGCCCGGTGACAAATCAATACATAATTAAATAAATAATAAAACAGACAAAGGAGTATTTTAATACTCTCTTGTTAAAGTAAAATCTGTCTGGCACAATATGGTATCCAGGTCATTATACTCTATACCAGGCTGCTGGGCAGGACAGGTTTAAAAAAAAAAAAAAAGAAAGCTGTTATTTATGTGGGCTATAATACCTTTACCTGAATGTATTATGTTAAAAAGGCCTTAGATAACAGTCTCAACAACTGTAATCAATATTTGCTGCTAGAACGTGCATCTGTTTCAGCCATCTGTAATGCAGAGAGAGCGAGAGAGAATAACATAATACACATAATCTGCCATAATGGCTACTTTTAATGTAGCATATTCAAATTTAGTTTATCCCTTTACCAGCACTCTTTTAATACTAACCAAAGCAAGCCATGAGAAACCATTTTTTCAACCACCATCTGGGTCTAAACAAAATGAAAGGAAACTCTGAATGCATGTTGCACTACTATGTTTTTGTTCTCTTTTGTAATCATTATTAATCTGCTGTTATAATGTGATACGCTTCTTACCAGTGATAATGGTAAGAAGCGTACAAGACACACACATACACACTCACACTCAGACCGCAGTCTCGCTGCAAGTCTTGCTGTTCTTTTCAATCAGACACACGCACACTGACAGCTTATCATAACTACACACACATAGGCACACACAGAAACACACACAAACTCAAAGAGAGAAAGGGTTTCAGTCTTGATTTGAGCTGTTCTGTCAGACTCTCAGTAGTGATTTTTATTCCAGTTTTATGCTGCCAAGAAGACAACAGTTTTTCTACCATCTTTTCATTCTCTCAGACAAACAGCTGCCTGTCAGACACACACACGGACACTCGCACACATGGACACACACACACAGTTGTGTGAATACACTGATGAATTCCCTTGGTTGAATTATTGCATCTGCCAATCAAATTCCCTATTATACTTGTGAGTTTTGCATCTTGTCACAAGAGGATTTATTTTGTGTGGGTGGACGAGGCAATAATGTTGCTATTTCTTCTCTGTCTTCTTTGTTTGTCTTCCTGATTTACCCAGCCTGTCCTCACCAGAAAAATGGCCCAATAGGTCGATTGTTCAAGCAGCTTATTATGACCCATATTTACGTTTATTGCATTTTGCAACAAAAGTCAAATTTATTAATGTTTTCCTGCAACCCTAAATCAAAGAATAGAAAATAGAATTAGTAATTTCCCTAACATTTTACTGTCACATGTGTATCCTTGCGCTAAATTCATTAAGTCCGACGCAATTTGATAAATTATGTTGTTTGTGGTTCTCCTATCGCATAAAGTGCTTTATACTTCTGCGTCAAATCAACGGCATAGCCTCTGCGTAGCCCCGTACCCTACGCCGTCACCTGACATGCACCTCCTCAAAAATGTAACTGCACGTCGAGGTGACGCAGAAATGTTATCGTTCGATAACATTTGAAAAGTCTATGCTAGATACAATTTTACCCCCATTCACGTTAGCCGAGGGCTAAACCAGAAGCTTGCCTGCTCTGCCGGCAAAAGTCAACACAGTGGATGCTGTGGCACTACCGCCAACTAGTGTGTTTGGCGGTGTAATTGCAGAATGACACCGACGCGAAAGTATAAATGCCAAACATGCCGTAGGCTACACACACGTAGCGCTGACGTAGTCAGTATAAGTCAGGTGTAACATGAAGACTTTATAGTCTCTCTTCAGGTCAGACTCTCATACTGCAACACTTGTATAAAGTTGCTAACCTGCCTGTCAGCCTGCACTGGTCCATTTCAGTGGATTTACCATAAAGGCTTTAATATGTGTGCACTACAAATTTAGGTGCGGCTTACTTCCCTTCTCACAATCGAGTGACAGAAAAAGTTACCGTAGTTACCTCAAAAGAAAAGTGGTTGTCTCGAGTCGGATGCCAAAGTGCATGAGCGTGCAAGCTTACAGCAGAGCGGAGCAGCTCCCACAAAACACACCGTTAGAGGTCTGTAGTGTTATTATGAGATGTGTAAAAATATTTTCGGTTAATTTTGAAACTATGGCAGAAGAAACTAGACTGTGGCAGGCAGCCATGGTCTTGTTAATTAATGGGAAACACTGTGATAGGAGCAAACGAAATCAGGTGACCCTGACACCACAGCAGCTACCTATAGTGGACCTCATCATAGCCACAGAATCGGCCATTAGGAAAAACAAATTAACAGAAACAGAAGCGGAACAGCTCAGACTAAAGGTATCTGTAGCCCTTTCTACCTCACCATCCATGAAAGGAAGGCTGTGACATCACTGAGCAAGGATCAAAACATCACTATCCAACCTGATGACAAAGGAAGATGCACGGTAGTCCTTAACACAGCAGATTACCAGAACAAGGTCAACACACCACTAATGGACACAAACGCATATGAGAAACTGAGGCGAGACCCAACCAGGGTCAATTCAAGAAAAAGGCCATAGAATGTCTACAACAGCTACAGAAAGACAACACCATCTCCCGTGAACAATATTACCGTATCCTGGAGAAGCCATTCCATGCATATACGGACTACCCAAGATACACAAAGAAGGAACCCCACTCAGGACGATTATCAGCAGCATTAACTCGGCCACCTACAACACAAACACATTTCTACCATCTTAGCTCCCATGGTGGGAAACACGCCACACCACATCCAAAACTCCATTGACTTTGAAGTTCAAGAACTGAAACTGGACCCAGATGAAACTATGGTATCCTATGACGTGACTTCTTTGTTCACCTGCATCCCCACCATAGAAGCAGTAGAAACCGTAAGGAAACGGCTAACAAAGACCACACCCTGGACAACAGAACTAGCCTCTGACCAGATCTGCAAATTACTCGACCTGTCTAAACACCACCTATTTCCAGTACAACAGAGGATTCTACAGACAGAAGCATGGCTCTGCCACCGGTATCCCCGATTGTGGCAAACATCTACATGGAAGAAGCGGAGAGCAAAGCCCTCAACTACTTCAGAGAAACAGCACCAGGCCACTGGTACAAGTATGAAGACAACACCTGGGTCAAAATTAAAAGGCAGGAAGTGCAAGCCTTCACAGAACCCATCAACGCTGTGGAAAGCAACATCAATTTCACACGAGAAGATGTCCACAACAGCAGTTTGGCCTTCCTGGACTGCGCTGTACACATTGAAGAGGACAGGAGCCTGCAGAATGGTGTTTACAGAAAACCCACACATACAGACCAATACCTACCCTTCGATTCCCACCACCCTCTGAAGCATAAGCTAGGGGTCATGAGAACACTGCACCACAGAACGGAAAACATACCGACAAGTGCCCAAGCCAGAGAGAAGGAACAGAAACACCTGAAGGGGGCACTTACAGCCTGTGGATACCCTAAATGGACCTTTGTGAAAACAGCCACAAGATACAGGAAGAACAAAACTACAGAGGATGAGGAAAAGAAGGTCAAACGCAACAACATTGTGATTCCATACGTGTCTGGAGTATCAGAGACACTCAGGAGGATTTTCAACAAACATAACATCGCTGTGTTTTTTAAACCCAAGAACACGCTAAGACAGATGCACCCCCAAGCACAAGAAAAGCAATCTAGTGTATGTGGTCCAGTGCAGTGAGGAATGCACAGACGTGTATATTGGGGAGACTTAACAACCACTACACAAACGCATGGCTCAGCACAGAAGGGCCAACTCCTCAGGTCAAGACTCTGCAGTTTACTTACATCTGAAGGACAGAAGACACTTGTTTGAGGACCACCAGGTGCACATTTTAGACAGACAAGATGGATGGTTTGAAAGAGGTGTCAAGGAAGCCATCTACACCCAGGTTGAGAAGCCGTCACTGAATAGAGGAGGGGGTCTACGCCACCACTTATCCCCCACTTACAATGCGATCAACAAACGTAACATATTGGCCTCAGGTGAGGATGCATTCAGTCTTGGCCTCGGGTAATCCTAACAACCATAACGACTGTTGTTACAATAGCCAGGAACACTAACAAACCAGTGGTATCGACGATCCTGGCAAACGACCCCACTGAGGTTAAATAGCTTAGTTTCCCTGCCAGAGATAGTCAGAACTGAAAGTCCTTTGGATGGATGAAACGTCTTCTAGTATCTTCAACCAAGTCCAGTTGCCCTTGATTTTAACCTCCTTTGGAGGAACTATGACCTGGATGACAGAGAATCTTCACAGACATCGAAATCAGGTGACGTATTTAAATAAAGAAAACGTCTGCCTAAAGAGGTGGATGGCTGGTTCAAAAAAATTCAACACCCTGGAGAATAGGGTTCATGTACCATGTGTAGTGGATCTAAATTTATTAGTTATGCATTTTAATAAATTTATGAGAATTGATACCCAATTATGAATTATTATTCATAAAATCAGAATTTCCTCGTAAAGGGCACCACCGGAGTTGTTATAATCCTAGAGTCTCCGGACCTCTAGGTAGTTTTGAATAATTATACAATTATTACTAGTGATCAGTTAGTTAATAATCGCTCAATTATCTTAAATCAGTCAGTCAGTCTCATATCTAAAGGGTCAATTCTCTTGGCAGGAACTATAAATAGGCAACACACACAGCTCTTGATTATATTACAGTGAATTTATTCTCTAACTAAGGTGATAAAAGATGGTTGGATACAGGGAACATAAACATTTGCTGAACAATGAGCCTGGAGGTTCGATTGTGGGAAGCATTCGACTCATACGGCATAGAAGAGCTAATGAAAGTAAACTAATGCTATAGTTTAGGAGTTAAAATGGACATCTGATCACAGGACGTGTGTTAAGTCTTACTGCTTGTCGACAGCCTGCTTTTGGCCTGTTGCACGGGTCCCACGCTAGCTGCCCGATCCTGGCTTTTTGCTAGGGATTGTCCGGGGTTCTCCGTGTCTGATTGAAAACGCCTCCTCCGTCTGGCAATTCGGCTGTTTGCAGGTTTCCTTCGTTGTAGCTGGCGAGACCACGTGGCTTGGTCTGACCTCGGTGAAGTTGGCTCGACGAAAAAGGCTTAAAATGGAACTTGGTCGTTCCTGAATTAGTCCAGTGTAACTTAACGGACTCATAACTTTAACAAACAAAAGAAATAAAGAAAATAAAACAAACTGAAGGCAGATCGATGTCTCGGCACTTCAGGTGTGTAGCTTCAGGCGAACAAAGGCCTGTTTGTTTCGCTGGCTGAGTCTGGGCGTGTGGCCTGGCGAGGCACGCCACGCGCGTGCCGAAGCATCCAGGGGGCAGAAGGGAAGAGCGAGCAGAGGGAAGCGTCAAGAGAAGAAGAGTCTAGAGACTAGCGAGCAGGTCGCGTGTCGCTCTTTTGTTGTCTGGGGCGTGGTTCCCCAGGGGGCGTCTCAGGTTTCCCCAGGAACTGCCTTTCCAAACTTAATGTCTAAAGAAAAGAAATCTATTTGCACGTATTATAATCAAATATTTTCCACAATCGAACCTCAATGGTTGAACGGTTGTACTGTTCTAAGCATTTGGTAACAGGAAACAATTGTCACATTATTGGTCAGGATTTTTATACATTTAACCGCATTTCCGACGAGGGCATGTAATACTTATTTCGTCCACTTGGGGGAGCTCAGGTTACATGAGGAAAGCTTGGATTAAATCAAAGATCGTCTCTCCTTAGGAACCGGGGAATATTGTTGATTCATCCTTAAATTCAAGCTGGCGATTAAGAGTGTAGTAAAACATTTCTTTGTCATCATTTCTAAAGGGATTTTGTAAGAAAGTATTATGAACAAGCATTGATTACATCAGATGAAGGAGTGTCTTGCTGAAAATGAAACACTGCACAAGTAATTCTTTTCAGCACTAATATCAACAACAGATAGCAACAACAGTTAACATAACTGCTCAATAGAGGCAAACATATTCAGGTAACTAAAGATTTAATTAACTTAATAAATGCTTTGAGTCTTTTGGAGAATGCAGTCCTTGTCATCCAAAGTTCAGTGTCTGGAACATGTCACACTTAGGTGAGACAAGGAGTATCCTTTTGATGTGGTAATAAAACAAAGAATAAGGTCAGTTTCCACGGAAACGTGTGTGGTGGGGTAAGTTTGATAGGCTGTTCAGGGAGATGCCAATGGCTGGCTCGTGTCCCTTTGTCAGTTTAACAGTCAGGCCCCGCGTTATCAGCTTCGGAATCAAAATGGTGCCAGTTTTATGGTCGGGCTAGCACTTAGAGAAAGCAACTTTGACCCCTCCCCATCTTCTCTGGGGAGGAGAAAGGAATTTAGGGTAGCTCCACATTTATTCAATATAAAATGCACAAATCCACACTGTTGTTCACTACACATGTTAAACAAAGTAAATTTTTACTTATTTTAAGTTAAATAACATTATATGTAGTTGACTTACATCACACAAGTTAAATCCCAAGACTTAAGCCTAGTTCACACTACATGATTTTAACCCCAATTTTCCCGGTCGGTGAGGTCTGCGACTGTCAGGCTGTGATCAGGGGTAAATTAGCGATTGATCGACCGACAGTCGCCAGTTGTTATGTGTGAACTACTCAACAACATCAGAACGGCACCCCAAAATATCACTGACACATTGCCAACGCCAGCCAGATATCTAGCCTGCTAAATATCTGGAGGAGTCGGCCGACTCGACATCCACATCCAGCCAATGAGAATTGGCAGCTGGCAGAGCAGGCAGCTACTTTTTCACTGCAAAACACTTTTTACTCAACTCCAGCTCTCTCTGTAGCTCAGACAATCCCTGCTACGTGCGTGTGCTAATCCACTCTTTCACCCATATTCTTTGGGTTTATAATTGCCATCTTTATAATAACAAACGACAGCTGTTTTTTGTGTAGTGTTGCATCATCTCCCATTTCACTTTTCACGTGTTTTTTCTTAACAAAACGTGGTTTGTGTGACCCCCTGTTACCGATCAGTCACAACGTGAGAACGCCACAACGACTTCAAGACTGCTGTCACAAGACGGCAAGTTGTGTAGTCTGAGCAGCATGGCGATTGGCCAGCGCTGAAAGTTGTGTAGTCTGCACGAGCCTTTAAATTACCTAGGTCGAGTATGCCTTTCACTGGACAGTTACTGACAATCTACCTATTTTGTTGCTTATGTATGAGGACATGTTGGATTTACCATAAACTCAACCCTTCCTATTATAGGAACCTAGGAGGTTCTGTGTGTCTGTTAATAACTATGTCTCTTCATTTTGTTCATTTAAATATGGAGTGCCTCAGGGGTTGGACTTAGGACACATTTTATTTTCCTTGTATTTGCTTCCCGTTGGACACATTATCCAGAAACATGGTGTCTCTTTTCATATTTACACTAATGACACACAGATGTACTTGCCCGTCAAATCCACAGACCCTGGAATGCTGAGTTCACTTACTGACTGCCTATGTGATGTCAAAAATTGTATGTCAGATAATTTCCTCCAGCTGAACTCAGACAAAACAGAGATCCTGGTCATTGGGTCCCAGCAAATTACAAAGCAAATACTGTCATCTGCTGGTTCCCTAGTGCATCACATTAAGCCTAATGCAAAGAATTTTGGTGTCTGGTTCAACAGTAATTTAAGTCTTTAGCAGCACGCCACAAAGCTTGTGCAATCATGTTTTTACCAGCTTAGAAATATATCAAAAATACGATCGATGTTAACTTTTAAGGACACGGAGACCATTTTACACACACACACACACACACACACACACATCATTTCATCACGTGTGGATTATTGCAACAGCCTTTTTACGAGCTTGACCCAAAAACCTATTGATCGACTCCAGACTGTCCAGAACTCAGCTGCCAGGCTTTTAACCAGAACAAAGAAATATGACCACATCACCCCTGTTTTAGCTTAATTACACTGGCTCCCAGTATGTTTTAGAATAGACTTTAAAATTTTATTGATTACTTTTAAAGCTCTTCATGGCCTACCGCCCTGTTATATTGCTGACCTTTTAATCCCATGTGCACCAGGACGTACCTTGAGATTCTTGAGCAGATGTCTGCTGTCTGTTCCAGTGTCTCGATTGAAAACTAAAGGGGACAAAGCATTTGCAGGGCCCCGAGGCTCTGGAACAGCCTGCCCGAGGAAATCAAGGCGTCTGAGTCAGTGAACTCTTGTAATGCCTTCTTAAAACATACTTTTATAGGAGAGCCTTTCCCGATTTTATTTTATTTATATATACTTTATATTTACTTGTAACGTGTATTTTAGTCTCTTAAGTGTTTTCTTGCTTTTATTGTGTCTTTGTTTTTGTGTTTTTTATTGTGTTTGCACTTGTTAAAGCACTTTGTAACTTGTTTATTATTATTATTATTATTTATATATCCTCTTATTCTCTTCCAGTCTACATCCAAGGTATGTGCACCTCTCTTTACCTTTCAGCCATGCATGCAATGAGTACTATGACTAGGGAATATATGCCTGTCTGCCCAGTGTGAGTGGGTCATGTACATTTATGAATTCTGTTGTGTCCACTGTCATCACATTGTACCTCTCAGTACTTTTGCTTTTCTGCATGGTGACACTGGTGACAGCCCCTCGAGGCCTTCCATGTCAGAGCTGTTTCTATCTCTGCAGATCGGTACATTATTGGGCCTTTTTTTATTTTTCAAAGGAGCAGGTCAAAACATTTTCAACTTGCCCTTGGATCCTGAAAGCATGACTGACAGTCACACACTCCTGCTTGTTCTTTATCTTCCACACACATGCCCTCGGTGCCTCTGCTATATTATACAGGCAAAGAAGTGAGGTGAAGGGACTATAGAGCAGGTAAACAAGACAGGAAGTGCAGCAGTGAGTAAAAAGACAGTTCTGAGAGCAAGAGAGTGACCTTGTCCACTGATCCACAAAGCAGGACAACACACAGATATAGAGGAATGTCATCAGCAAATAAACAGTGTGTGTGTGTTTTTATGAGTGTGGATGTTTTTTTATGGTTTGACAGCTTTAGAGCATCTCTGTGTACCTACAGGACTCATCTACTCCCTCTGCTGGGCTTATTTTCACACAAGGTGACCACATGCCTCTTTCCTGGGGGGTTGGCTGCATCTGTTTATTTACACTGAGGTGAATATGGGAGTGGATTGACTGAGGAGCTGATGCTGGGGGTTTGACCAGAGAGGGGATGCTGTTTTTTAGGATAACTATCCCTAAGGATCTGAGGCCAGGGGCTATTGTTGCTGCGTCGAGAGCCTTCGCAGGCTCCAGGGGCAAAAATGGTGTGTAGGGTGAACGGGATTGAAGAAGAGGGGAGACATGGGAAGAGAGTTAAGACAACAGAGATTTGGATGAGGTAAAGAGAGCAAACAAGCTTTCTGGCTGACTAGGTGGGGGTGGCTCAGTGAAGCTGTGTTTGTGGGGGTGTATGATTTATTAAATTGGGGGTTGTAAGCTAACTGTGGCTGTGCAGACCAGCAGATAGAGCCATATTGCAGGGTCCCAGTTTAAAGAGGTATGTTTCAATCATTGCCATGGGCTCCATCGCCCTGCCAGAATGCACAGATGTTGGCATGTAGGTGGGTGGGAGATTTGGTGCGTGTGTGTGTGTATACAATGCATGTGTTTATGTACATGTGTTTTGCGTCATTGTCTGTATTTTTGGCAGCATGTATACATGTGTCTGGCAGAAACATGTAGCTAACCATACTGTTATAGAGATTGAGAGTCATCTCTTGAGAAGGGTCATGAAAACAAACCTGCTTGTCCGAGGGCAGTGTTAAGAGACAGATTCTGTTTGTTTCCTGCTGTCCCATGGTTATACAGTATCTTTAGCAGAAATGTAATCAGGGTTATGTTTGTCCTTTGGGGCGCTTAGTGAGGGATGTTGTCATTCTGTACAGAGCAGAAAGAGCTAGTTTTGCCTGAGATGGCCTGATCATTTACATTGACACTGATGATGCCATTAGCCAGCTGCCAGGAAGCCTGTCAGACATGTTTCACCAGGCAGAGCTGCGGACGCCGAACAGTAAGTCTCTGAAACACAACTCCTTCCTTTTTGCTGTGTCTTTCTTTAATGTTAGTTTATTCATGATTTAGTGGTCAGGATTAAATGAGAAATTGCTCAGAATTGCCAATGCTATGGCATTATTAGCTTTGCTGGAAGACATATGAAGTTAATAAAGATTAGAAGAGAAACGTTAATTTGGGCAGTTTCCGAGGAAGCTTATATTGATTAGCTTCTTTTGGTATATATGAAAGACCTCACTTAATTTTTCAGAGGTGGTGAGGCAAGCCAGTTGGCTGACGAGAGGAGTGTTTGGCTCCTTCTTTGTGTTACACCTTTCCTGATTTTAATCAGCTACAGAGGTACAACTAGGTGGATGGGTAAAGGAATAATTGAAATAGTAAGGCTGGCAGTGTACTTGAGATAAAAAAAATATGTTGGCAAAGGCAAAATTGTGGATTTAAAACTGCAGCATATGATTTTGATTATTGTGACCTGCAGTTGATCGTTTCTTGTATGTCAAGCATGTCTTTTAGGCTGCATGTTTTTAGGCTGCTATACTTGATATTCACGTCTCCTACCTCTACAACTCTGAAGCTCCCCTGTGTGGCCTTGACATCATTATATAAATGTTTCTTGAGCTGAAGTGAATGAACTAGCAGTGGCTCACAGAGGCATATATAGAGTAACAGCATTGACGGCCTTTGCACCAAATCTGATTTTGTTTGGAATGTACTGGAGCCTTGAGCAAGTGACTGAATGCACAAAATGGGGTTGACTGAATCACTTGAGAGGTGACAGATTTCATACGGCGTGCCAGAAGTCAGACAAATGTACAGTTCAAGTTGTCAACTCCTGTTAATCCCCTACCAATAGTAGATGACACTTTCTTAGATTGTTTTAGTTAGCAAAGCAAGAAAGGACAAAGAGCAATCAGTGCATTCCCTTTCTCTGCTGGCTGCTGCAGTATCTCTTACACAAAGAAGTAATGGCATAATTAGCAACTGTAAGTATCTGGAATGAGCCAGAATGACTATCAATAAATTGTAGGAAATTATCACAGTAATTACTATTCAGGTCATTGCAAATCACATACAGTAAGAGGTTACATACTTACTTAAAACTTACTTTGTATGGTTTTAACTTGTTTTTTTTTTAAAACACATTTTTAAGAAATGGTCTTGGAAACATGATAAATTTTGTTAAAGAGGTGGTATTATGCTTTTTGGCTTTTCCCCTCTCTTTTATTGAGTTATATATCTTTTTTGTGCATGTAACAGGTTTGCAAAGTGAAAAAGCCCAAAGTCCAGCCCAAAGGGAGTTCCCATCTCCCACAGAAAGAACTGCTCTGAACTGCTTGAAAACAGCTCATTTGTAGTCCAGTACTTCACTTCCTTTACTTGTGACGTCACAATGAAAACGCGTCATAAAGCTTGACAAGCGGCTAGCGGGGTCAGGCACACCCTCAAACCAAGCTAGTCTGAGCGGAGGCCCTTTGGCTCAACTCACCTTTGTTTGGTTTTCCATTGAAGAAATGTTGTACCTGCCAGGTACTTTTTTACGTATCACCTCACCTGCATCAAGGTTCCAAGCGAGCTGAGGGATACTAAAATGTAACGTGTAAACACAATAGACTGCGGATTGGTCAGAGAGAATCGTCACTATTCACTGCATCATCATTGCGTGCACCAGACAGAGGCCAGCAACATAAAGTTTTATATTTTCAGGTGAGAAATCAACTGTGTAGATTTCGAATATTGACAATTTTACGAGAAGTGATGGCGGAACAAAAATGTGCTTGAATATTTTCGGACTTGAGGAGCTCCGCAAGTGGCTGCAGGGGAAGCCTGTGCCAACCCACGGAAGGAGCTGGTGAGGCCGGCCAGCCGCCCGCTCACAGAGCCCTCTGCTCCCGCCGTCACACAGACCACTGCAGCAACAAGGCAGAGGAAAATACAGCTGGAAGGTTTTCATACCGCTTATCTGTCTTTACATTCTGAGGAACGTTGAAACGTTTTAACTTAAAAAAGAAAAAGCTTTTGGATCGCTGGTGTGTGTCGCATTGAACATTAAGTTGCGGCAGTTGTGTGTGGCGTCGCTATGACGACAAGCTATGTACTATCTCTGCAATGGAAAACGGAGCAGGGCCGAGTAGAGTCGAGTCTATCGATTTGCGCTATGCTAGCATTTTTCGTCAGAACACCGGCAACAGTTCAACGTTTAGTCCAAAAAGACAATGCAACTCTGACTCTGTTTGGGCCTGGAAATTCACAATCACAACCTGGAAGTATCCTTTATTGGTTGTGAATTATATTTAAAATAAACACGGCAATGTAACTTCACAGACTGTTTAAGTGCGGAGTTGTTGTAAACGTTTGCTAACACAGCTAAAGTTATAGCTATAATGCTAACGTTACGTGAGTTGAAATATGGTGATTTTCGTAGTGGTTTATGGTAAGATGTGGAACAATGATGTTGTGTGGTTGTGGATTTGTGAGTAACTTATACCATCTGCTAGGTTACTGCCGCAGTCTGAAGCGGCTTTGATTTGGATCACACTACCTTGTTTCTTATGACCTGCCCTTCTCTGCTTCTGATTGGCTAGTAGTCCTTACCTGTGAACTGCGCATGTGCAACTCCCAACAAAGATTTTGTACAAGTAAGATGTATCACTCTGTGCTCAAGAGCGGAGCGTACAACACATAGGGTGAAAAGAGGAGCTGCAGCAATGTGCAGTATGAGAAAAATATGGTGTTTTTTGAAAATTAAACCATGTAAACCTTTTCTGGTACTGTCACGATCGTGGTGTGGAGGCAGGTTGGAGAACCCAAACGCAGGACACAGAGCGGAGCAGGTATGGTATAACGAAGGGTTTTAATAAACAAACAAAAGCGAGCACACTTACAGGTGAGTGGTTGAATAACAGAAATCCAAAAATCCAAAAGTACAGGGAGAGGAGACGAGACGAGACAAGACAAGACAAGCAAGGCTGGTTACAGGCAGAGAGTACACACACGACAGACTGGGGGGTAACATGAACAATGACCGGACAAGGACAAGACAGAAACACCAGGTATATATACACAGGGACTAACGAGCAGGGCGGGAGCAACACAGGTGACAGACATGAGACTAACGAGGCAGAGAGAGAGAGCAGAGGAAAACAGAGAGACTAGACATGACAAGCAGACTATATAACAGATACTGGACACTAGACAGGACAGAACCCAAAACTCAACTACCAAGGCAGATACCAAACTCAAAAGTAAACACAAAGGATGGCCAACCGGCAGAGCGTGACAGTACCCCCCCACCGACGAGCGTCTCCAGACGGTCAACAAAACCCAAAACAGCCCAAAAACAAGGCACAAGCCGGCCCAGGGTGGGCGGAGGGAGGACAGGAGGAGGGCAAGTCAAGCCAGGGTGGGCGGAGGGAGGACAGGAGGAGGGCCAGACCAGGAACTCTCAGGAGGGTGGCCAGAGGGCAAGGCAAGGGGGCTACAGAGTTCGGGAGATCGCACAAGCAGGCCAAGGGGACAAAACAGTCCGGGGGAACCACCCAACAGGCAGATCATTCCCAGGAAACAGGGCAGGTAAGGCGCTTGGCCTAACATGCAGGGCAAGGCAGAGGGGCAGAACAGTTCAGGAGGTCGTCCCGGAGGGCGTCCCAGGAGGCCGTCCCAGGAGGCCGTGCAGACCAAAGGGATCACGGAGTTCAGGAGGTCGTCCCGGGAGATGACCCGACAGGTCAAGCAAATCAGGGGGAAAACACAGTTCAGGAGGCCGTCCTGGAGGTCGACCGAGTAGACCAGGAGAGCAAAACAGTTCAGGTGGGCGTCCCATGGGATGACCCATGAGGCCGGGCAGAACCGGGGGGCCACAGAGTTCGGGAGGCCGCGCCGGAGGTCGACTCAACAGGCCGGGCAGAACAGGGGGGCAGGACGGCCAACAGTGAGGCAGCAAACCCACTGGGGGCCGAGCAGGAGGCCGACGGCAAGACCTCTTCGGAGGTCGGCACCCAAAGCTTGGGTGCTCTGGAGGCACAGCTGGGCTGAGGACCACCGGCGAGACAGCTGGGCTGAGGACCACCGGCGAGACAGCTGGGCTGAGGACCACCGGCGAGACAGCTGGGCTGAGGACCACCGGCGAGACAGCTGGGCTGAGGACCACCGGCGAGACAGCTGGGCTGGAGGCCATGGACCGGACACGAGGAGCTGGAGTCGGTCTGGCCATGGACTGGACAGCTGGGCTGGAGGCCATGGACCGGACATGAGGAGCTGGAGTCGGTCTGGCCATGGACTGGACAGCTGGGCTGGAGGCCATGGACCGGACACGAGGAGCTGTAGTCGGTCTGGCCATGGACGGGACAGCTGGGCTGGAGGCCATGGACCGGACACGAGGAGCTGGAGTCGGTCTGGCCATGGACTGGACAGCTGGGCTGGAGGCCATGGACCGGACACGAGGAGCTGGAGTCGGTCTGGCCAGGGTCTGGACAGCTGGGCTGGGAACCATGGACCGGACACGAGGAGCTGTAGTCGGTCTGGCCATGGACGGGACAGCTGGGCTGGAGGCCATGGACCGGACACGAGGAGCTGGAGTCGGTCTGGCCATGGACTGGACAGCTGGGCTGGAGGCCATGGACCGGACACGAGGAGCTGGAGTCGGTCTGGCCAGGGTCTGGACAGCTGGGCTGGGAACCATGGACCGGACACGAGGAGCTGGAGTCGGCCTGACCACCGACTGGACAGCTGGGCTGGGGACTATGGACCGGACACGAGGAGCTGGAGTCGGCCTGACCACCGACTGGACAGCTGGGCTGGGGACTATGGACCGGACACGAGGAGCTGGAGTCGGCCTGACCACCGACTGGACAGCTGGGCTGGAGGCCATGGACCGGACACGAGGAGCTGGAGTCGGTCTGGCCAGGGTCTGGACAGCTGGGCTGGGAACCATGGACCGGACACGAGGAGCTGGAGTCGGCCTGACCACCGACTGGACAGCTGGGCTGGGGACTATGGACCGGACACGAGGAGCTGGAGTCGGCCTGACCACCGACTGGACAGCTGGGCTGGGGACTATGGACCGGACACGAGGAGCTGGAGTCGGCCTGACCACCGACTGAGCACTAGGAACAGGAGTCGGCTGGGCCACTGGCGAAGCTGGTGCCGGTCGGTTCACCGACGGAGCACTGGGAACAGGAATCGGCTGGGCCACCAACGAAGCTGGTGTTGGTCGGACCACCGACGAGGGAACAGGAGTCAGCTGGGCCACCGGCGAAGCAGGTGCCGGTCGGACCACCGACGGAGCACGAGGAATGGGAGTCGGCTGGGCCACCAACGAAGCTGGTGTTGGTCGGACCTTCGATGAGGGACCAGTAACAGGTGTCGGTAGGACCACCGAGTGAGACCTGGGAGCAGGAGTAGGCCAGGGAACAGGCAGGCGGCTAGCAGCGCTAGCAGGCCGGGGATCAGGCAGGTGGGCAGGCAGGCTGCTAGCAGCGCTAGCAGGCCGGGGATCAGGCAGGCTGCTAGCAGTGCTAGCAGGCCAGGGATCAGGCAGGCTGCTAGCAGTGCTAGCAGGCCAGGGATCAGGCAGGCTGCTAGCAGCGCTAGCAGGCCAGGGATCAGGCAGGTGGGCAGGCAGGCTGCTAGCAGCGCTAGCAGGCCAGGGATCACGCTGGTTGCAGACGGGTCGCTGCTGGTGACCTGGTCGCCTCCGATGACCACCACGGGAACCCGAAAAGATGGCCAGGCGACTTCCCTCGAAGGAGGACTCGGGGGGAAGCCTAGCCTCCAGGCTATCAGGCCATAGGCTAGCTGCCCGTGCTGCCTCTGACTCCCTGGCCTTCATGGTCAGGTAGGCCAGGAGAGTCATAGTCCCTGAGTCCTTGGTAGGTAGGGCAGGCAGGCGGACGGACAGGCTAGGCGGAGGACTAGCGGCGTTAGCCGAGCAGAATACAGGCAGGACAGGCAGAGGGCTGGCAGCGCCAGCCAAACGGGTAACAGACAGGACAGGCGGAGGGCTAGCAGCGCCAGCCGAACAGGTAACAGGCAGGACAGGTGGAGGGCTAGCGGCGCTAGCCAAACAGGTAACAGGCAGGACAGGCGGAGGGCTAGCAGGCCGGGTGTTAGCCATTTCCAGGCTAACAGACTGAGGAACTGATGAGGACTTGGCTGGGGGATTGGCTGAGGTGTGGAGGAAGTCACAAACCCACCCAGGGAGAGAGTCTGCTGCTCCTGGCTGAGCAGCCAGGCTCTTCCAGGCAAGGGACACGATAGCTGCCTTATGGCTAACATGACTAGCCCCATACCACATATTCCTCAGCACCATAAGCTCCCGGCACAGATCAAGCAGTTCATCGGACATGGTGTCCGCTGGGTCCCTTTGTGGTCGGGTCATTCTGTCACGATCGTGGTGTGGAGGCAGGTTGGAGAACCCAAACGCAGGACACAGAGCGGAGCAGGTATGGTATAACGAAGGGTTTTAATAAACAAACAAAAGCGAGCACACTTACAGGTGAGTGGCTGAATAACAGAAATCCAAAAATCCAAAATCCAAAAGTACAGGGAGAGGAGACGAGACGAGACAAGACAAGACAAGACAAGCAAGGCTGGTTACAGGCAGAGAGTACACACACGACAGACTGGGGGGTAACATGAACAATGACCGGACAAGGACAAGACAGAAACACCAGGTATATATACACAGGGACTAACGAGCAGGGCGGGAGCAACACAGGTGACAGACATGAGACTAACGAGGCAGAGAGAGAGAGCAGAGGAAAACAGAGAGACTAGACATGACAAGCAGACTATATAACAGATACTGGACACTAGACAGGACAGAACCCAAAACTCAACATACCAAGGCAGATACCAAACTCAAAAGTAAACACAAAGGATGGCCAACCGGCAGAGCGTGACAGGTACAACCCCTAAATAAGATTTTGAACGTGAAAATGAGCATAATACCACATCTTTAAAGTGAATCCAGGAATGGCAAACTTTAGTTTGACTTAATTTCACATAATACATTTTTTTTTTTTTTTAAATATAGTCGAAAAGATAAGATGAGCCCATATTGATCCCCAGAGGGAAATTAAGGTGTTGCAGCAGCACAAGGACAGAAATAATCAAAGATTATAATAATTACATTTTTAGGAGCATATGAAACGTGCTCATGTTTTTGGTGAATGCTGAACTGAACATATCTGTTTGCAACTAATGAACATGAACACGCACGTGAACATGATTTGTGAAATATACAGGAAACATTTTGGGAAAATCGATATCACTCACATCTGTACGGTAAATATGAAGCTACCACCAGCAGCTGGTTGGCTTAACTTAGTATAAACACTGGAAAGGGGGAAATGGCTAGCCTGGCTCTTTCCAAATTGGATAAAATCCACCTACCAGCACTTCTAAAGCTCGCTTATTAACGCGTTGTATCCTGTTCATGAAGCGTACAAAAACTAATTGTAAAATCTGACAATTAGCCGATATACTGGACTAAAACTGGACTGATCTATGCTTACTTGATTTGCTGAAGAGGATGGAGCCATCTGATTGGCTATAGATAGATCATTCACTGTTGAAAAAAATGCATTTACAAATTGATTCACAAATGACAAACAGTTTGTACATAATTGTAACAACATCCAATATGTTTTTGGTGAAAATGCAAATACTTTCATATAACATATTTTTGGATTTCTATTACATTTATTTAAAACAAGAAATATTTGTCTGTGCATGAAAATACATTTGTGGACCTTATTGTTGTTTTTTTTTGGAGAGTAATTTATGTATTAATCCCAAAATACATTTGTGACTCTTTCTGTATGCATTCATAAATAATGAGACAGATCTAACTCCACGTGAGTGGTATTAATCTTCTCATCTAACTGAATAAGCGTAGTGTCAAAAATGTCAAACTTTAAGTAATCCAGTTCATAAATGCATTTACAGTCCTTATGGTTAGGTACCTGTAATGAAGCACTTTTTCTTTGTGCATGTGCTCAGCTGTTTAGTGTTACCTTTTATGTAATTTACTCCTTTTGTTAAGTTAATGTCAGTCACCTCCCTGACGCTGCAAATAACATTTTTTTTATTGCAAACCACGGCAACCTTTGTGGGAGGATTTTTGTCTGGGTGAGTTTAATTTTAAAGAGATGAGTCACACACCATGTTATAAAAAAGTGGGTGAAATGAATAACTATGAGCATGAAGTATACTTAGGCTGGATTAAAAAGTAATAGTTTGTCATAGCTCAGTGGCGGAGTGTAATGCATCATAAGTCTGTCAGCTTCAAAAGGATTGATAAAAGTCTGAGGTTTATCATAGTGAGTCAAAAATAACTATGGAAAAAACTGTCAAATAATCAAAACTGGGAGCTCAAATTTATACTAGGTCACACTTAATGCATGAGAAAGTGTGTTAAGTTATTTGTAACTGCTTCATCACCTCATCCTTTTAACAACTGGTCAAGATTAGCGTTAAATATATTGCATATTGCATAGGTCATTTAAATTGCACTTGGATCTCATGAACCCATCAGCTAATGTGTGAGGTTTTGGTGGACAATCAGGATACACAGTATATTACATGTATTATGCATCTTGGTTGACATCATAGTACTACAGGTCTTGCTGTGCTATGGGAACTGCACTTCCTTTCTCCTCTTCTATAGCATCTTCAGTGTATGTAAATGGAGACTAAGCCAAACACTGTCCATGCGGGTAACAGGGGCTCCCATTAAAAAGGACTCCATTATCTGCACTCTGTAGTTCACAAACACACACACACACACACACACACACACACACACACACACACACACACACACACACACACAATGACAGCAATGCAGGCTATAGACACATAAAGTAGTCCACCTTAAGTAGCTCCCCTCCACGCCACACCATGCATATTTTATAAAAGCCAGCGTTAAAAGCCAGAGGAATAAGGAATGCCTGGCTAGACAGCTGGGTTAGCTCTATGCCCTACTTCTTTTCTAGTTCAGCTGCTTTGTTTTTGTTACAAATACACATAGAACTGGACAGAGGAAGTGTCGTGAGAGTGAAAGCAAGACTGTGAAATCGCAATGTAGGATTAAAGATGGAGAGGACATGTGCCAGAAAATTCCTCACTGGGACAAGATTGCACTGTTGACCAATGATACTTTTACCAGTATCTCTTTTCTCCTAATCTTTCCCTCCATCTTGCTGCTTCTATGTGTTGTCATACCAAGTAAGTGGAGGCAAGGTCAAACCGCTGATATGTCAATACTGGAGGCTGATCAGCCCTCCAGCTGAGAGATGGCTTACTGCTGGGCCTGAGAACCAGGATGACATTAAGATTGTCCTTTTGCTAAAACATGCTGGACCGAGACCAAAGACACACATCCATCACTATATGTGGCAGATAATTGCAGCTGGATGGCATCTTCAGGGTTGGGTGGTTTTTGTTTTAGTTTGCATATATTGTGTGCATCAGTGTTTGAGTGGTTGATTACGGCTCACTGTACTGTATATTTACCTTTGTTTACTTGTTTGCATGCGTATATCAGGCATGGTGTAACACCTGGTAAGTCAATATCCATGTCTGTCATTGCTGGCTGTATTATGCGTTCTGCCTCAAACTGGGTCACACAGACAGGTTGTTCTGTCAGAGTAACACTTTGGATTGTGGCAGTCATCTTGTTTTGTCCCGCATTTCTCCCTCCTACCGGCGGTGTGCGGAGACTTCTGAGGTCAGGTAAGAGTCACTTCTGTCACATACACCTTAAGGACTCTCCTTCTGTTGATCTTTTTCTATGCGATGTTCTCTCCTGCACCTCACCTCTGAGAATAAGTATTTAATTTATAGCTTCATTTAATTTATAACCAATTAGAATTAAAAGTGGTCGGAATCTGTGTAGGTTTGTGTATGTACATGCTCATATAAGTCTGTATGTATGTATTTACATGTGTAAATGTGTTTGGTGAATGTGTGTCTATGTATCTGTGTTGTGGGCGATGATGGCTGGACTGGCATAAGAAGTATTTTTGTTAACTTTAAATATTTTAGGTGTAAAATATGGTGGTGGTTAAAATTCTATGATTGTGAATTGCAACACTTTCCCCATTTTGTTTCCTAACAATATGAATCAGCTCATAGATTTTCAGCAGAGTTTACTGATTTGGCCAAAGTCAACTTTTAACAACCTCTGTGCATCCCAGTGACCTGATGGATAGATTTAATAAGCACAGCACTACATTCCACAAAACTAGGTTTGTTTCAGTCACAATTTTCCATGGATACCGCTCGTGTGTTAGTCTGAAATTAGAATGTAGAAAGGTTAGATAAAGATGGAGAAAAACATACTCCTGTGACAACCACAAGGTCAAGGGAGCAGTTGATATTGACCACCAGCTATATACAGTGTGCTCACCTCCTCCTAGCTATCCTTATTAGCTAGTGTTATGTTAAGAACATAGATAAACTAACATATCAGAGTTAACTTGAATGCATTAGTCTTGGACAAATATGTGCATTAGTGTTCAGGATACTAACCATTCAACTCCGGATTGATTCAGCACATGATCACATTTTGATTCAGACTGTGGATGAAGATGAGGGGCTATTCATAGATGGGTCTGTTTTGGATTGCTGCAGCTCTCTTGGACCACACTGTCCAAGAGAGCTGTAACCTGGCAGCACCTGTGTGTATGGCTGGCATGTTTGGTTGCCATCTGCAAGCCCCTGAGATTCTGGCCAAGGTGGGCACAAAGGAACACACATGCAAGCATATGTACACATTCTCATACACACTCAGCACCCTCACTGCTGCGGCTTGTCAAAGTTTGGGTGCCAGCATGTGTGACTGAAGTGATTTATAATCACTCTCAATGCAAAAGATCAAAATCCTATTTCCAGGAAAGTAGGCAGCGCAGAGCTGAACAATGCCTCCAGCAAAAGCTCTCTCCCTTTCTCAAGCTTGCATGCACACACGCATGCACACACATATAAATATGCCCTGTGATATTAAAGAATGTGAGTAATATCACTGTAGGAAAATCAGTTATATTGGCCAGCACAGATCAAGATAATGTATTATTCACAACGTCAGAGTCCTGTGATCAGCTGAAAGAAATTTATAAAACATGAAATATAAATGTCTTTATGTAAATGTGAACAGGTGGTTTTGCCAAGGGGACATAAAAGGTCATTACAAACGTTTTAGTGATTTGGCAGAGATCAAAGCGAAGATACTTCATTGCCAATGGTATTGTTCGAATGTACAGATTAGCTCCCTAATACTGCAGGTCTATTGATAGTGATTATGAGCTTAACTGAACAAAGAGATAGGTGATCATACAAATTTAGGTGATTAAGATGATGCCAAAACAGGACAGTCAATCAAAGCCATGTAACGTAGTTTCTTTATATTAATCTACTGGTGCACTACAGCTGCAGATCCTGGGAATCGAAACATAATACAGACGAAAAAGCCAATATTCCTGTCTCATCTCCACTCTTGGTTTGTAAGAGTGTCTGTTTGTTTGCACAGATGCAAAGTGAAAGAGCAGTTATAGATCATATTTGTTGAATACGCTGAAGCTGATTAGTGAGGACGAGTTGAAGGCCCAAAGCTGCTTTTCCTAATCCTGAGATTAGTAAAATAATAAGAGGCCTGTCTTCTTGCTCACACTCACACAGAGACAAAACGGTGGTTTTGGCTCAGTCCTGAAAACAGAGCTGGTATCTCCACTCTCTCAGAAAATTCCCTTGGCCACAGTAGTGACAGTCCTAACTAGGAGAGACACAGCAAGCCAGTAAGGCTTATTGCCAGACCAGTGTTTCCAGTGTGAGCAGTGCCTAGGAACCTGCTAGCATGTTGGGTAGTGTAGGCCAGTGCTGGGTTGCAGATTAACCTACTTGCACAATTGAAGAAGTGCCAGGCCCTTCTTTTCAGACACTGCTGCATTTATTGTGCTGCAGCCTCTTCTTTGTCTACTATAATTAATTTGTTCAAATATGCCTAGAAATCTGCATACAAACAGGCACACTAGTACGCACACAACTAAACTTGTACACAATTCAAGGTTTAATTGATAACCTCAGGGCACTGAGGGCACTATTTAGTTATATCATGAAAACAAAGGCTACACAAATGTACAAAGGTTACATTGTATTTAGTGAACAACTACATTTTCTCCCAAAGAGGCCTAAAAATACCTTACTTGGATGAGAAAAGAAACTGAACATGCGCTCCTCTGAAATATAAGATAAATAGTTTATTAGACATTTCATTAATTTTTACCATTCCTGGGACAAACCAATGCACCTGCATAAGCAAAGGGAGAAGCAAAGCAGAGAAAATAGAAAATACAATTATCCGTGTCTGTTTGACCCCAGGGAATTCAAAGTATAATGCCACTGGATCTAATTCAGTTGCAAAAGAGTTGAGCAGGATGTAAAGCTTGATTCACAGTGGACTCAGACCATGAAAAAGCCTCTTTCCCTCCAACGTTTCACACAGACAAAGAGCTGTCGCATCTCCACTCCATGTGAGAATCACAGCTTTGAATCTGCATGTGGGACAGAGGCACCCTGGCTATAAACAAACACTCACCATGAATGAATATGTACGTTTGCTTTATACTGATTGTGCTTTCATACAAACACTGTGAAAGAGGACAGGCCAGCATACGGTTGTGAGGACCGGCTACTCGTCCAACATTAGAGGGAGATCAGGGAGTGCATCCATTAATGTATTCTTTTTAAAAACGGCTACTCAGTGGACCGTGAATTGAGCCCTTTCATAGGAGCCCATCTCATACTGGTGTGAAATGAGGTGAAAATAAGCAGACTTAAAAGAGACGGCTTTGCAGGAAGTCTTTCCTGAATGTCTGTAGAGGTTTGCTGAGGTGACCCAAACAAATCAGCTTTTGAAAGGAGTCAAGGGTGAATTCAGCGCACTGGGAAACAAACACACACACACAGGCCTCTCTCACTGTCAGTGGATATGCATGTCAGAGCTAGTGCTGTCTTTTTTTCATTGCGGGGCTTTTACCACGTGGTTCACTACCTTCTGGGACTGTGCTAGTCCCTGGACTGTCAACTGTAACCACAACATACTACAGCCTGTCAGACTGATCGCCATGCAAACACAGACAAATACACACACACACACACACACACTTTTCTACTTGATTCTAAGCTCAAAATATTCATGACAATAAGTTCTGAAGAATATAGTAAACTAAATGGCTCCTCTATCTGCAGCACAGAGCTGTTACATGCAGGGCATCTGTGTGCTGCATATTTATCAAAGTGACAGCAGGCGTCAGGGATACAGGGGCTCCAACATAACCACTTACTCACTAATGGCTTACACAGCCACGGATCATTATCCCTCACAGCATAGCACAGCACAGCACAACACAACACTGCTCTGCACAGCACCGTGCTGCACAGCAACCCATTGGCTTGAGTGCAGTATGAAGTGTGTAGGAGGTTAATTAGATATTTTCCCAGAATCAAAATGTTCACATGGATTACCTGTTAGTTGAATAGTTTGAATTTACTATTCCTGCTTTATATTTCAGTATATTTTAGTGTTCAATTCTTAAATGCAACAATTAAACAATTTTTTTTTACACTTACTAAGTCAAACTGATCACTTGACCACTCACATTTCTTGACCTTGATTTCTTGTCATTACACAGGAAAAATATATACACCACAACTATGGCAAGTACAGAAGATC
Source organism: Micropterus salmoides (assembly GCF_014851395.1). Taxonomy (NCBI): domain Eukaryota; kingdom Metazoa; phylum Chordata; class Actinopteri; order Centrarchiformes; family Centrarchidae; genus Micropterus; species Micropterus salmoides. The sequence goes on along the minus strand of NW_024042123.1, from coordinate 10,617 downwards.
AAAGTTGAACTAGGAAGTATATCTGTAAACTGTTGTCTGTTTACAACAGACAGTTTGGGTAATAATTTCACCATTTGGCCTTACGTTGTCTGCCAAATAAGTTTGGCTAACTTGAGGGTTTGTTTATATCATCATAATCTGACCGCTTGTGATTTCTTACCCTGTCACATTTCTGTTTGCCATGTTTCCAGATCTCAACAATTAACTAATTAAGTTAATTATGTTGTTGTTTATACCTATGTATTTCCTTTCAAAATGTCTGCTGTGAAAAGGTTAAAAATAACTAAAATAAGATCCAAGTTGTAATGAACAGGAACTATCCGTTAACCATTTTCTGTTATCCTGATGGTGACATACAAAAGACTTCATCACTAATAAGATCCTTCAGGGAATCCATCTCCTGATCTACAACAGAGTAACAAAGTGACTGAAAAACTCACCTGAAGCATCGACACGGTGTGAGTGTGGAGACGTCTGCCTCCCCTCCTCCTCGGATTCAGCTCTAGCTAGCCCCAGCGGTACTGCTGAAGTTAGTTGACTGTTAAATGTATGAGGTGTTATAAATATGTAACTGGAGACAGAGAACAGAAAAGAAGGGCTGGCTTAAGGCAAGGTTTTATTTTGTCTTTTGTCTAGGTACTTTTTGTGTGTACCTAGGCAAAAAAGAAACAGCATAAATGAGATTCTTACTGAGTTGCAGTACTATATAAAAAAATAATGATATGATTTTTGCTTAAGAAGAACCAAAGAAATAAAATCAAACTCTCTGTACCATATTTAATTGCACACCATCATATACGGACCATCCTTTGTCTTCAAAACAGCATCACTTCTTCTACGTATACTTGTACATAGTTCATGTAATCCCAGACATACTCGATAATGTTGAGTAGGGCTGGACGATTAATCTAAAAGTAATGGAAATTGAGATTCAGAACTTTTAAAAGACATAATTTTGTCATGTCTGTTTTTTCATTTTTTTAATGCTGTTCGCCACTCTGTGTTCTTCATGGTGTCAATGTACTTTCCCCCTCAAAAACATACTACTACGGGTGTAGTCACTCTGTCCCGTCCAGTCCTGCTCAGCTTCCAGATCGGGTTGAGTGTCGCCGTGCTCACCACAGTGTGCGAGTGAATATCATTAGTTAAGATTGATAATAATGAGCATATGAAATTTCAGTAGCGACGATACACTGAATATAGGGGAACATGTCTCTGTTATGTGCATGTGAACATTAAGTTGTTAATTAACATTTAGATGTCAGTGAACTATGAGGACAGGAAAAACAAGAAAAAAATCCAAAATAAAATAATCGTTCATTAATCCTGATCAAAGTAAAATGTTCAATGAATCGTGATTTTGATTTTAGGTCATATCGTCCAGCCCTAATGTTGAGATCAGGGCACTGCGGGGGCTAAACCATCACTTCCAGGACTCCTTGTTCTTGTTTACACTGAAGATTATTCTTAATAACTTTCGCTTTAGGCTATATTAGCAGCCAAACAGACCTCCCTGATGGTGTTGAATGATGAGTAAGTATCTCCCCATTTCTTTGCGCTTCTACAAAAGAGCTTGGATAGCACATCTGGAAACCCCTGTCCTCCTTTAAATTCGTCCCTCTGAAAGACCTTGCTGATACAGTATAATCATCTTGTGTTTTGTGCTCAGTCTTGCCATGGTGGATGACTTCAGCAACCTCACCTGTTAGCTGAGTTTGGCCTCACCCAGTTGTATTCCTCCTACAAAGCTGTCTCTGTTTCAGTTAATGATTGGTTTTAAATCAACGTATTGAATTGGTGATCATTTGCGCCTGTTTGGTATAATTGTTTAATCATACACCTGATACTAGGCAAAGGGTGATCACACCAAATATTGATTTCATTTGGATTTTTCTTCTGTTCACTGATTTTGTGTTGTGTTTATTGATAAATGTAATCTATTAATATGTCGATTTTTTTTTTAAAGCATTCTTACTTTACAACAGTTTTCCACACCTGCCTAAAACCTGTGCTAAGTACTGTGTATAGATGAATAGATATATACAGGACTGTCCTCGAGAATTTACAAAGTCGAATCAGAATTGATAAGTCTTGCCTGTAGTCGACTGATAGTTGAATCTTGTGTTTGTTCACGGCAATTGCGAGCGGGGAGGGGGAAACACTGTAGCTCTGCTTTAATCTTGCGAAGCTGCAGAGTTGTAGTCTTTGTTCATTAGTTAGTGTAACTTACACTGTACATTTCCAGGCTTTGTTGACCATTTCCTCTCTGTTCGCCAGTCAATGGTCTTGTGCTGAGTTTTGCGTGCATGCCGTGTGGCCAACGACTGCATGCAGTCGGGGTTCCTTGCTGTCCCACTATTTCAAAACAATATAATATTCTTTGTGTGGTCCATCAATGGTGATAAATGATCCGAACATCCTGCGAGGTGCGGACAGCTCGGTACAACACCGGTGAAGGTGAGGCTGTGTCCGTTCAGCAAGTGTTCCTCTATTGCCACTACACGCTACGCCTACACATGCGCACTGACCCCATTTCCTTAGTGGTTAGTGTTACAATTCTGGAATTATTCACACGCTTTTTTCTTTTTAAATGTTTATTTACAGCATTATATGTTGAAATTTTATTGTAATAGGCTGTATATTAACTTATTGGGAGGAAACCGGTAGTTCTATGTAAAATCAGATGTTGAGCACCCCCATCACCAAAATGGCACGATCCTTGTTTAGCTGTGAAGCTTCGACTGAGATTGACAATGAAATCAGGCTCCGCCCATCGAAGCACCGAATCTTCAACTATTCGGGATCAGCCCCAAAAACTTTTATGTATATACAGTATATATGTATATATACGTATGTGTGTGTGTATATGTATGTATATATGCGTTTATATATATGTGTGTGTGTATATATATGTATATTGAGATCCCAACGCTCTTTCTAATAGGTTGCAAAGAAGAAAACTGGAGCCTTTCTCCCTTTAGTAACAACAGTGAGTGAGAAAAGGGAAGTGCAACGTACTTCCATCTGCAAAACACAGAGCTTAACAATGCTATGATAAGCAATATATTGAATAATGACACATGATATGATGATGATTGAAAATCAGGATATCTTATTGATATTGAAGATGAATAAATTGAATTGATCTTCTGTAAAATAACGGTCTTATGACTATGAGTCATTGGAAGAGAAGGGTCAGCAAGGGGAAATGAAAGGGCCAAATAAGGACATCTTTGGCCCAACTAAATTTACGGATGAACAAGCTATGTGACAGTAGTCTCATAGACAGGAAAAGGTTGGTGGTGGATTTGACAAGAAAACTCAGCTACGGAGTAGGATATATAAAGAGGAGTCAGAAAGAGATCAGGGTTATTCCTCGGCAGATCTCAGAGGCATCGGACTGGGGGCAGGACCATCACCGCGCTGGAATCAAGAGCCTAAGACAAGAGTTGGGGAATTGAACAGCAAACAACTAGAGAATACTTAAGAGTGTTCTTCAGTGGACTTCAAGAGATCAAGCCACAGAGGATAACCACAATGACCACACCAACTGAAGAATCGTTGGACTCTGAAGTTTTTCTCTCTCAACTGCAACAAAAACTGAAGACTTTAAGAGACAATTTGAGGGCTTTGGAAAAGCCTCAAGTTTCCAGCAGAGTCAACAGCAGCAGAAGGATTTTCACTGCGGACGACTCCTTCCCCTCCCTCTCTCCAAAAGGACATCAAAATACTCAAGCTCAGCTATCATAATCAGGTTTTGAATTTTATCAGTTTACTTAGGTTTTAATCAGTTTAAGTTGTTGCTTAAATTTTGCAATAAAAATATAATCACTGCATTTAAAGTACCATTGAAGACATTGCATTTATTTCTTCACTAAAGTAGTAATTCATTAGGTAAAGTGTGTGTAACATCTTAAAGGTTCTTATAGGTTGCTCTAGCCATCGAAATTAACTTACCCTTGGGGCTTATTTTCCTGGCCACTAAATACAATCCTAGCAACTATACCAATTGCACTGATCAATGAGAAGAAAGAGCATGGCTGAGGTGGTATTTGGCTCTAGGGCTATTCAGTCAGGTGCCATTTCAGAGTAAACAGGGTAGGCGTTCGGAAGAAGACAGTTAGAAGCTAGGTGAACCCTTCGACACCAGCTGAAACAGTCCTCAGTTATACCTAATAGGGTAATACCCATAGGCCTAGGGGATCGGACCCTTTAAGACAGAGAGCTGGTCCAGGATATACATATATACACATACATACATACATACACATGCTCACAGGATGCTCATATATATATATATATATGAGCATCCTTAATGCTACCAGCCTACCTCAGGCATGAGTGAAACCGCAAATACATTAGCCATACCGGTTCGGACGTCGCCCAGGTCAACAAGGTCCGTGTCAGGTGCTAGGGAACCAGGACAACCTGATGACAAATGGACTACTGGAACAAGACATTCATGGACTAGAGCAGAAAATATGGATCTGATGCAATGCTACTATTCAAGCAATCCCGGTGAGAGGGGTTATATGCAGAGACTGTGGATGCTTCGAAACCCATCATCAACACGGACAAGGAAACAACTCCTAGCTCAGTGTTCTAACATCCACAAACGGCAGCTCCTATCACAACTAGAGATTGAGGAGGTACAACAAATATGCTACGGTAAGGGGGAGCCAGAACAACATGTCAGCAGGGAGATGTCATTATCATTTCCACACTCAGAGATTGGGTCCCAATCCCCAATAACAACAAGCCCTTACGACAACATAAGGGCGACTGACCTACGATTGAAGATCATAACTAAGCTGGACCCCCAAGTACAACGATCAAGATTGCCAAGGCTAAGTGACAAAGTCAGAGCTGCAGAAAGGTGCAAGGAAGGGGCTACCTAAGAAATACAACAAGCTGCCGATACCTTAGGCTCTGGAGATACCTGCCTAAAGAGATACAAGGGAGTAGCAGAAGCCAGGAGAATAAACCGGATGTTCTCCACCAAACCATCCAAAGTGTACTCTCAGTGGCAGGACAATAATACAAGATCAGATCCACCCAGGGCTGAGACTGAACAGTACTGGCATCCCACAACACCAATACTCAGTGGCTAGTGGATCTAAGAACAGATCACAGCAATCTCCCAGAACAAGATCCAGTAACCATTACAACGGCAGACAACCAAGAAAGAGTGGCAGGTATGAAGAGCTGGACAGCACCAGGCCCTGACATGATACTACTGGCTGAAGAAACTAACTGTGCCTGGCAGCACAAATTAACCAACTGCTGATGGATGGGACCCACCCAGAATGGTTAACCCAAAGACGAACAGTCCTGATAATAAGGGATCCCCAGAAGGGAACAACCCCATCCAACTACCGGCCAATAACCTGCCTCTGCACAACATGGAAGCTCCTGTCAGGCATTATTAGCGGCTAAGATTAGTAGGCACATGGCTCAATACATTGACAGGGCCAAGAAGGGAATGGGCAGTAATAACAGGGGAGCCAAGCACCAGCTACTGGTTGGTAGAGCAGTCACTTGCGACTGCAAGACCATGCAGACCAATCTGTGCACCGCCTCGATTGACTACAAGAAAGCCTACGACTCAATGCCACATACATGGATACTGGAATGCTTGGAAATGTACAAGATCAACAGGACACTAATAACCTTCATCAAGAACTCAATGGGGCTGTGGAAAACAAGTTTGGAAGCCAACAAAAAGCCAATTGCACAAGTCACCATCAAGTGTGGCATATACCAAGGCGATGCACTAGCTGCTGTTCTACATAGGCCTGAACCCCCTCAGCCAGATCATCACAAAGACTGGCTACGGATACCGGTTCCAAAGTGGAACAACCATCAGTCACCTCCTCTACATGGATGATATCAAGTATGTGTATCAATGTATGCCAGAAATGAGCGAGACATCGACTCACTGATCCACATTACCAGGATCTACAGCAACGACTTTGGAATGTCTTTCGGACTAGACAAGTAGGGTCGCATGGTATCAAAAAGAGGGAAGATGATCAGAACCGAGGGGATTGAACTTCCAGAAGAAATCCTACCAGTGGCTGGAAAAGGCTGGACTGAAGGACAGCACAGAAGCACTAATCATGGCGGCACAAGAACAGGCACTCAGTACAATATCAATAGAGGCTGGGGTCTACCACACCAGGCAGGAGCCCCGTTGCAGACTGTGCAGTGATGCCCCTGAGACAGTACAGCACATAACAGCAGGGTGTAAGATGCAGGCAGGAAGTGCATACGTGGAACGCCATAACCAGGTAGCTGGCATAGGCTACAGGAACATCTGCCATGAGTATTGGCTGGAAGTCCCAAGGTCAAAATGGAAGACACCTCCTAAGGTAGTTGAGAATGACCGAGCTAAGATCTGTGGGACTTCAAGATCCACGCAAGGGGTGAGAGGGGGACTTTTTATACATATATATATATTTGTCTGTGTGCATGCACCACTCCAGGCTGTCTCTCATTCTTACACAGCTCACTTACAATGCGCATATGCATACACACACACAGATATTAAAGCAGACAGTGTTGTTACTGAGGGCTATAGTAATTGTCATGTGTTTTTGTAGAATTTCTTCTTGTTTTTGTTTGTTTGGTAGCCTGTGAGCAAAGCCAAAGCACTGAATATTAACCCTAATAACATTTAATACATTCTGTGCTTTTCATAAAAAAAGAAGATGTTAGTCAGCAGTAAAGGGGATTAAAACTCCCTTTTATAGCTGCTTATGCAGCAGGTAATAGTTCCTCTTGGTGGATATAAAAATGCTAAATATTACCCAAACTATACTATATAATATACTTGATCCATAACATCATAAGAGCTGCCGCGGCCACCTGCTGTAGGTAGGTCCCATCACAACTAAGATTTAGAGTAAAATGTAATAGTTAGCTTCACTGTTGCTTTTTACTTTGTGATTGAAAATGAGAGTCAGCATGTGAGTAAAAGGAGGTATCATGGACACTGAATATGGGTTAGACCTAGTAAAAACATCTTGATACGTGAGTTGTTGGAACAGGTGAAAGAGGGGCATGGTGTTCCTTACAGGTAGATTGATTGATGATGCAGCAGTATAGTGTCAGGGTTAGATGTCTAGGGACAATGAAAATGGAGAGAGAGTGGCAGTGCCCCATCTGTTTGCTACAGGCCAGAGAAATAATGATGGATTCATTGTTCAGTCAATTAGAATTCAAAGAGACAGAGGGGGAGAGAGAGGGAGGGCAGGAAAGCGAGAGAGAGTGTGGCGTGTTGAAGAGCCACTGTGAAGAGAGTGTGATTTCACAGGCCAAGTGTGAATGGCTAACATGGCTGAGTGAGGGATGTGAGAGCAGACCCTGAGGTGAGAGAGGGATGGTCTGTTGGTAGAAAGAGCTGCAGGTTGGTTGATACAGGATTGGGGCTGAGGAGCAGCAGGACATTGTTAAAGGAGTTGGTTATCTTGCTGAGGAGTTGGAGGTGTTCAGCCTGTGGTTTTTGCACTCACAGCTCATTATTGCTGCTCTTTTTTGTTCAATTACTCAATGCAATATTCAATACTAATCCGTTGTTCAAGTAAGGACCATGTTTTGTTTTCTGTATGTAGTTTAGTGAACAATCGCAGCCGCGTTTCCTGCGACTACTTCACAATAAAAGCCACTGTGTGGTTGACGTGTCGAATGCTTTTTAAGTGAACTAGCAGCAGTAGCAAATGTTCCACTTGTATTAGCAGCAACTTAATACAGCTCTCATGTGGCTGTGAGAGAGTAACAGCGAGGATGATAAATAGAGATAAAATAAATTAAAAAAATTAAAACAGCTTGATTATATGCTGCAACATTTTGTGTGAATTTGTAATGTATATGTAGGAAATTTGTATCCAGCACAGGAATGGTGCTTTTGATGTGTTTTTTTGCTGGAAGATCATGAACTTCATAGTTGAAGGTATATATAGTTATTTTTTAAGAATTGTATTGGCTACATGAAATGCAAGTCATTGGCACAATTGTTTACAATTGGCTTGGCATACCCACGAAATAATAGGGGCTGGCATTACGTTACAGCGCAGGCTCTCGTTGGCTATTGTAGGCTGCGGACAGGACATGTAAGCTCCTATTGGGTCGGATTGGGAGCCAATTGAAAGGTCAGGGTTCAGTGCCCATTATTAAATCAAGATATCGTAGTTAACATCCAAACCAGAGTTGCTGCGGTTATAATGAAATATTAGGCACATCTGCTGGCAAATATGAAATGATGCAGCAGCAGTCCCTGGGTGTTTATTGATGGACTAAATGTTCTACCGCATGGAATCGTCTGGACCTTTGACAACGTAACAAGACCATTTTGTTGGAATATCAATCGGTGGATTACTATGAAGCTTCATAGGTAAGTTGTGTCAATTTTGATTGTACTGGGTGGTCTGACGGAGACACAGATTGTATCCACTATTGTGATTATATCTTGAAATGGTTTGCATTGGTCGAATCACAAGGATTTTAGCTTTTCAAGGGACAATTGATGCCAAACAGCTTAACAAATCTGAGGTAGAACATTCATTATGATAAAAACTTTTTTTCCAAAAATATGATTAGTAAATCTTTTTTCAGTCCTTTTCCTCAACAAAATAAATATGTTAATTTAAAAATTAAGTGCTAATTCGTTCGGGATTCAAACAAATTAAACCAAACATTTATTGACGACATATTAAAAATTTTTGATATTGTTATTGAGGCAAATTATATTTTGAAAATTATCATTATTATTTTATTGCCCAGCAGGCGGGCTGACGGGATGTTAAAAGGTTAATGAAAAAAAAAGCTGACCATAAATAGTATCAAAAATAAGGTTGATTTCATGAAAATCTTAAAGGCAACTTAGGTAGAGTTGGAACTAGCAAAAGACATCAAGATTTTGAAAGTATCCAACTGACAAAATCCCACTGTGACCCTCCCTTTAGGCATCCCTCTAAAGCCACTTCCCTAGGTCACATTTTCATGTATTTTGCCCGACATTTTCAATCTGCTTTTCCTCCTCTGCACAGCATTTTACTATCTATTCACATCACACAGTTGTACAACAACAACAAAGTGAGTCTGTTGTCCCACCGCATGCAACTTACTTCTTAAATAGACATCACATTTAAATTATTCATGATTTGTTGCTGTGCAAATGCTAACAAAAGCAAGATAAACACAAGGGACTTATAGTTTATGATTTAATTTTGACTTTACTTTCTTTGTCCTGGATTTTTCTATCTACAAGTATTTGGATACAAGGGCTTAATGGTACTGTACATGAACAGAAAAAGGTACAACCCAAAGGAACAGGGGGTGAGCAAAAGGGTGTTAGAAGACTATGAGTGTTCCTGGAAAGGTACTTGTAAAGAGCGAGAATGGTAATGGGATGTTGAAACAGAGAGAAGTAGCAGCCCAGCCCTTTTTCTGACAGCTATGCCCTCCCAAACGACCACAGGAGGAGGAACATAACAATAAATGCCTCCCTGTGGGGCGACTGTTTACTGTTACTGCTGCCCTGCTCCACAGTGGAACCTTATTGCTGGCACTGCGCTTTTCCACTGAGAGAGTCAGTGCTAATTCAATTAAACAGGCACTTTATTAGGACTCTGCATTACACATCTGTATGCAAATTGACTTACTCACATACCTATGAATTCTAAATGATTACCTTTGCATGCTGTTGCACCACAAATGTGTTTTACTGTTTAAACGTAATCTGTATGTGGCATGTATATTAAATGCTAATTAATTTTTCATAGCACAAACCACAGCGGGGAGGGAACCCAGTCTGAAATCATTTAAACAAATAATACATTAAGTTGTGGTCCACAACAGGACAGTAAGGAAAGGCAGTTCCTTACCCTGTGTCCTTCAATCCTCCTCTCAAACAAGGAATATAGTTACACTAGCACTCTGTCCTTACAGGTCTTCAAGGTCCCAGACTGGTGGGCAGTGAGAACAGATTCCTTTCTGTGGCCAATGACCTTGAAGAATAGAGAAAATGACCTCTAAGAGCTACTGAGACATAGATGGAGGTCAGAGGGAGGAATGAAGTAGGAGAGACGAGAAATTAAAGTTGCAGAGGGAGGAATTTGAAATGATCAACTGTGTGAAAGCCAGCACAGAGGGAAAGAGAAATGACACACTGAGTCACTAATGAGACTTGTCATTCTGATGATGGCTGAAGAGAATGGATAAAGATAGTTCAGTGTCCTTAAACATTTGAAATAGCTGAGATGCATCTGGTTAAGCAAATGCTTTGCATATTTTCAACCTTTTCCATGAATTGGTCTTAAGGGTAGATGCTAACAGCTTGATTACCACACCAACTTTCCAGGCTGGGCTAGTCTTGAGAATTTGCCGCAGAGAATGTCACACGTAATGAATTGTAGCTCTCTGGGCACTGTGGGACAAGTAGTTTTAATGAACAACATACTGCAGACCATCAGCACAGATGGACGTCCTTATAATTATGGCAACACTTTCCTTAATCTTGTCAACACAAACTAGTGTTTTCCCCTGGTAGAATATTTTCTTTCAGTGTTTGCTGCCTTTTTCTGGCTCCACTATTATGATGCTAGATAGTGAGGTCTG